>NC_073745.1:66630104-66801821 GCF_029784135.1 Toxorhynchites rutilus septentrionalis
AGCGAGAGAGGGAGAACAAGAGAGAGAGAAAGAGAGAGGGAGAACAAGAGAGAGAGAAAGAGAGAGGGAGAACAAGAGAGAGAGAAAGAGAAAGAGAGAGAAACAGAGATAGAGAGAGAAAGAGATAGAGAGAAAGAGAGAGAGAAAAAGAGAGAGAGAAAGAGAGATAGAGAGAGATAGAGATAGGGAGAAAGAGAGAGATAGAAATAAGAATTATTCCTCTCGGGAGCTATAAACTTCTAAATTTATAAAAAATACTTTTTTTAGACAAAGGGCCTGGCCGGGTAAGGAAGTAAAAAGTGCCCCCAAACCAAATCACTAGCCGTATGGCAAATATTGTAAAGGATATTAAATAAGAAATTTTGGCGGTTTATTTGAACCCCTATCTGGTTTGACGTAGGATCTATAGTGAAAAACGTACTTTTCGTTAATTTCACGCCATCCTCAAAAGATCCGAGATAAAAATTTGAAAAAAATACTGAATGTGCATCTTACTACGATGTATCAAAAAAAATTATCAAAAAAAAATTTCATCAAAAATTTTAGTACTAAAAAAAATAATGAAATCTTGAAAAATTTTTTTTTGGGATTTAGAGATTCAGTACTACTCTAATTCATATTTTAATGTGTTTCTACGGCTTTTCTAGATATGTGTGATTTTTTTCAGATTTTTTTCAGTGTTGCGCGGTATCAAAAAATTTTTTTTTTATGTTTCCAAAGAGTGGTTAGGTAAGGGAGTAAAAAGTGCCCCCAAACCAAATCACTAGCTGTATGGCAAATATTGTAAAGGATGTTAAATAAGAAATTTTGGTGGTTTATTTGAACCCCTATGTGGTTTGACGTAGGATCTATAGTGAAAAACGTACTTTTTCGTTTATTTCACGCCATCCTCAATAGATCTGAGATAAAAATTTGAAAAAAATACTGAATGTACATCCTACCATGGTGTATCAAGAAAAATTATCAAAAAAAATTTCATCAAAAATTTTTGTACTAAAAAAATATTAAAATTTTGAAAATTTTTTTTTTGGATTTAGAGATTCAGTACTACTCTAATTCATATTCAAATGTACTCTTACGGCTTTTCTAGATTTATAAATATCTTCAAACTGTTTTTTTTTTCAAATATCTAATACTAAAAATAAAATGAAAAAAAATACACAGTACAAAAAAATGTTATAGATTTTCTGGCATTTCGAAATTTTGAAAAAAAAAATATAACTTTGAGACCCACTCCTGCTCAAATTTTTATTTAAATGCGTTCGTATGTGTCTTTTTTCTACATGTGGCGTAATTTTTCCTGAATTTTTAAGAGCATTGTGTGACACAAAATAATTTTCTTCATCGTCTGCATTATTATTTTTATTTTTTTGAAATCGATTATTTTATTGTATTCGTGGTTTTCAATTGAAAGATTAAAATAAAAAAACAAATCGAATTTGTGGTCTCAAAGTTATATTTTTTTTCAAAATTTCGAAATGCCAGAAAATCTATAACATTTTTTTGTACTGTGTATTTTTCTTTTTTATTATTTTATTTTTATTATTAGATATTTAAAAAAAAACAGCTTGACGATATTTATCAATCTAGAAAAGCCGTAAGAGCACATTTAAATATGAATTAGAGTAGTATTGAATCTCTAAATCCCAAAAAAAAATTTTCAAATTTTCATAATTTTTTTTTAATACTAAAATTTTTGATGAATTATTTTTTTGATAATTTTTCTTGATACACCGTGGTAAGATGCACATTCAGTATTTTTTTCAAATTTTTATCTCGGATCTATTGAGGATGGCGTGAAATGCACGAAAAAGTACGTTTGTCACTATAGATCCTACGTCAAACCACATAGGGGTTCAAATAAACCGCCAAAATTTCTTATTTAATATCCTTTACAATATTTGCCATACAGCTAGTGATTTGGTTTGGGGGCACTTTTTACTCCCTTACCTAACCACTCTTTGGAAACATAAAAAAAAATTTTTTGATACCGCGCAACACTGAAAAAAATCTGAAAAAAATCACACATATCTAGAAAAGCCGTAGAAACACATTAAAATATGAATTAGAGTAGTACTGAATCTCTAAATCCCAAAAAAAAAATTTTCAAGATTTCATTATTTTTTTTAGTACTAAAATTTTTGATGAAATTTTTTTTTGATAATTTTTTTTGATACATCGTAGTAAGATGCACATTCAGTATTTTTTTCAAATTTTTATCTCGGATCTTTTGAGGATGGCGTGAAATTAACGAAAAGTACGTTTTTCACTATAGATCCTACGTCAAACCACATAGGGGTTCAAATAAACCACCAAAATTTCTTATTTAATATCCTTTACTATATTTGCCATACAGCTAGTGATTTGGTTTGGGGGCACTTTTTACTCCCTTACCCGGCCAGGCCCTTTATTTATATTTAAAATAAAAATCAGTTTTCAATTTTATATTTTTTAATCTAAATTTAAATAATTTTATATATTTCCTTCTTTGATCAAAATTCTACAGGTCTCTTAGTTTTTGAGTTAGAAATTTTTCAAAAAGTAGACTAATTTGTTTTGGAGATTTAAAGTATGCAAATTAGCTTGGATGTCTTTACACCCACAACGTTCAATAACAATCTAAGTAGGTACTGTCAATGGTCAGTCGAGTTGGCATGATATATGTCAATGTACGCATTGCAGCGAGTATTCATCGTGAACGCTATCGCAGTGGTCTTTTTCTCAGTTGACATACACCCGGACGCAAGCGATTACATTTTATTGCACTAGCACCGTTATCCCGTTTTATTGAACCACTTCAATCTACCTTCATCGGGGGTCTCCGTATCCACATTGGTTGCGCGTTCGCTAATTAAGCGATTGATCGTGAGTTCAAAACACAGGGCCCTCATTGACTATCTTTGTGTTGTTACAGAACAAATACGTCCACGCAACAATCATCAGCGATGGAGATCGATCCACGGTCGAAATAAGATCGATTCATTCATACAACTGCTCTGCTCTGCAAGACACATCGGGCTGCTGTTCTATAAATAATTCAACAATGATCAATCAATTGTCTCCGCTGTCCGGTCTAACTGGATAATGGAATAACAGAAGGAAAACTCTTACACCTAAATGGCTACTGTGTAAATGTGTACCATATGTAATGGTATAGAAGGGAATACTCTAACGCCGAAAAATGGCAACTGTGTAATGTGATAATTATAGATATGATAACCATGTGACATGTACACGATTAAAATTCGACTCTGTTACAGCTAAAATGCTAATGAGCCTGAAATAAACAAATTAGATAAACAAATTATTTAAAAAGAATGATGAGTGCGTATGAATCAAAAATACAAAAGCACTCTCCACCAAACAACATGAAAATCGTAGCGGGTCAAACAAAATTGCAGCACTGTGTGTGTTGGATTGATAGCAGAGCGTAGGCTTTGGTTGAATGGTGTACGCTTCTCCGGTGGAAACGCGTCTCTGAACGCTTAAACTTGCCTGCCCACAGCAGATACTCTTTTGGAGTAATAGTTGTGACAGGAGCGAAGCATTATAGAGCCTTTAAACATTCTCAGCTTATTCGCATCTCAAAAAAAAAATCCAATTTGGAAAATTTGAAAAAAAAACTAATTTGGAAAACTCAAACTTAACTCTCGGACTTGAAAAGGGCCATTTAAGAAATTGCTTCACGGTTAGAAAATGACTGATCGATTCGATTTATTGATTTACATAGGTTTTCAACTACACAGTTCTTTCACCTCTATCCTTGAAAAAAAAAGCCAATCAATCCATGGTGGATCCTGGGATTGAACCTACAATCGTTCGCTTGATAAACAGACACGCTACCAATCAGGGTACGATTACCCCCCACTAATCGCTTCGCTGCGAGGTAGCTGTTCTCATAGATATTGGCTGACAGGAGAATAACACAGGGGTTGGGCTTGCGATGCAATGTTTTGCTTTGATTTTTCTCTTCCATTCTTTCTCCTCGTATCGCGCAAAATTGTGTTGTATGTGATATCAGCATTAGGAAAGACTGTTGTCTGCTCACTAACTTGTGCAAGACTGTGATTTGAAATCGCCAATGGATTTTTCAATAACGAATAACTTGAAAATGGACGAAGCATAAATATTTCTACTCTCTTCATAGTCCGCACACAGCAATTCTCCGTCAAATCAGCCGAAAAACAGTTTTTTGACGCGATCCTCTCCGATTTTTTGAAATGTATTTTGTAATTATGGTATGTACACACTTTCAAAAAAAAGGAGAAGACCAGGTCAGCAACCGGCTGTCCTTTGTTATAGAACAAACGCTGCATTTCCATTTGATTCGCAGTAGTGTGTAAATACTATACCTCGCCGATGTATATGTTGCTCGTTGTTGACGTCAAATAATTCCGGTTTTCGTCAAATCAAACACAGACTAGAGAATTGTAATGTATAGCACTTCATATCATAGAGAAATGCCGATTCGATTGGTATGCAAATTACTAAAATTTGTTCCCAGCAAAATATTTATTAACATTAACATTATTTCATAAAAACTTGTGCCGTTTTCTCATTTGGCGTCCTTACTGAAAGACGTAATCCCACGTCAAAAAACGTAGGAAACGGATAGTAAAGTGTTGTGAAGTTTCCTAGTATACGTTCGTCCAAACTTCATAAATTAATCGGAAAAGTTATTGAAATTTTGGCAGACTTTGATCAGATGATTTTCAACATTCAAAAGTTTGCCAATCCGGCACGATGAATTAACGTTACTATCAGTTTCACCAAAATCTTGGAATTAAATCAAACGATGATGAAAGAGTTTGATGTGAATTCATTGAGGAAACTGAATTTCTATACAGTTGAATTATATGAATGCTCAAAAATTAATTTTGGATGATTCATTTTTCTCAGTCGCTTTTATAAAACTGAATTTCAAATCTCTCGCGAAAAAGGGGGCGTATAGATAGGTTATCAATACAACCTGCAGGATGGAAAATAATAATTAGATTCATACTACCGAATTCTTTGATTTTTGCATGTTTTTTTTTTCCCAAATATATATTTTTATCAAGGCTCATATGGCGTTAGCCTGACGGGGCCGGAGTTCAATATTTTGACAGTTTTTCTTATTATCTATGTAAGTAATATGTAACCGATTACTCGCGGTCGACTCGAGGTTAGTATTACAAGTGTTTTCGTAATTGGGATGTTGTTGTCTCCAATGCCCTGTACGTGTGCCCGACACGGGATACTTCCTATTGGGATGCAGCTGACCATTAATCAGCAACGCCCCCCTAGTCTGTACCCCATATCTAGCGTGGTGCGTCTTCTCGACTCGAGGAATCCAGGATAGAATGCCGGCGCAATCATCAGCTCGTGTAAAGTTGTCATGAGCGGTACAACCTTTGGCTCTTGTTGAATCATCAGTGGATAAACAGACACTTCGCTTGATAAACAGCATGTTTTTGCATGTTATTAATACACATAACATGTGTTTAAATTCGGTACTCAATTAACGTATTTGTTCGAAGTCATTTCATCCGAAAAATTGGCATCTGAATATCAACAATAACTTATCGTTAAATTATACATGAAAAATGAAAAAAAGCAAGCGTTTTCTGTGTTTAGATTAAATTTAAAAAAAAATCAGAAATATTTTTTTTAAATTATATTAGGTTAGGGAAAAACAAATCCATTTGCGTGAAATTCAAAAAATAATTGAATATACTTCGGATTGTCCGATTTGGGTCGAATATGCAACGTTTTATTGTTAAATATGTTGCCATTCTGAAGGTAGCTTCGTAATGCCTCTCTCATAGGAGTATTGGCCCTAATTGGCGAAAAACAGTAGCAATTAAATTTTACAATCTCTTGATCTCTAATTCTTATCACTTAGAATGTTTTGAATTGCGAGAAAAAGATAGTAACCGCTTGGTGCCAGGTCCGAACTATATGGTGGAAACAATAAAACATCCCAATCAAACTCCTAAAGTTTCTCACAAGTCACTATAGACATATGCGGCCTTGCGTTGTTCTGATGGAACACAACACTTCTTCAGTTGGTCAATTCTTGGCGTTCCTGGGCAACCGCTAGCTTCGATCGGTCCAGTTGTTAACAGTAGAGATCTAAATTTAGTGTATTGTATAAAAAAATTAAATAAACTTAAATTATTCAAAAATTTAAAAAAAAAACACGCATGTATTTAGCTGTTACAATATCGACACCATAAACACCATTCACAATTTCAGAGGTCTGGCTTACATTTTCGCCTCTATCAAAGAAAACAATGTAAAATGTACCGAATTTTCTCTGTGTTGACTTCCATTGTTAACACCCTTTAACTCACAACTGAATGGAACAAACAAAATACAACAAAAAACTTTTTTTAGTGTGAAATGTAACAACTTTACAACGATCATAAACTTGAAATTGTTTGATCGATATTACCAAAAATATCGATTACTACAGCTAGCTATCTAGAAAATGATGGATTTCTTTTTCCTAAAAAAAGAATATTTTAAAAATATTTTTCATTAAGAAAATGTTTCCCAGACAGGTTTTGTCTACAACCAAGGTTTTTGAGATAAAAATTTGCGATTGCATTTGGTATAAAAATATGTACCCCCTTTTTTACAAATCACTATTCATACAGTATAATGTTTCTCGGCATGTAAAATACGTAGTGTCTTGTTCTGAGCTCATGTGCAAAGTTTCATCAAAATTACACATTTTTGAGTTTGATCATTTGTCGAGAAAATGGTCGTTTGTAATTAATTTTTATTGCATCTTTTGTAATACTTTTTTCTTCTTCTTGAATACCCCCAAGAAGGAAACAATTTGCACAATTCCCGAAAATAAAAAAAAATCGATCTCATTGTAAATCTAATTCCGTTAACAACTAAAGGCAACAGAAAAACGAAACATGAAAAACCTCTAAAGTTGAATTTTTCAACGTAAACAAAATCGCTCCGCACCATACGCAACCAATCGTAAACAACTTTAAACAAACTTTAATATGCTAGACCGTGGTGTTTCCCCGAAATCATCTATCGGTTCCAGTTCGACAGGAGGGTTCCAGCTCAAATGCGAACATATATTACCAATGGGAAAATCTCCATACTGGAGCGAAAGTATGCGCTGTCCGTAGCGGAGCGATCATAATTTACGACCACAAAAACCAAACCAACGAAAACCTCTCGACTCGAAATGCCCTGGAAACGCGACTGGGGTCGCCAGCAGAGGAGAACTCTCTCTCTCTCTCTTCGAAGCGAACCCACAAACCCAATAAAAGCTACACAAATAAATAAATATTTGGTGCTAGATCCGGCGGCGGCGCCCCCTACCCCCCTTCGCCCGCCATGTGTTGACTCTGGTGCCGTTGTTGCGCTTCGCAGTCTACAACATTAGCCAGGGTGTGAAGAAGAGACGTCGCCAAAGGCTGACAAAAAATCGAAGAAAAAAAACCCTTCGAAACAAGCGGGGCCAAGGGAATGTATTGAACAATTGTAGATTAAACAAAAAATTTACGATTCTGTAGTTTATGCTTTTTTACTGTGAAATTTTCCCGGAGTTCCACAGTAGAATTGGTTCGTTTGTTTAAGCGCTTGACATTTGTTGTTTACGGTTTACTGTGGCGCACTGATTTTACTATCGAGATATGCGACATCCAAAACTTCTCCCGAAGAGAAAACTTTATGTCAGCGTTTAAATCAATGTTCGAAATTTAAGTTTTTTTTTGGGGTGACTTGCTCCGAGACCATCCATAAACAAATGTGAGCGTAATCAAAAATGCATTCGTTGTGACATCTGCATATGACCTGAAATGTAAACAGAGAGTCTTTGAACCTTAAGTAAACAGAAGTAAATCATCCTTGGACACAAAATGTAATATTTAGTAAATAAAACGGAATCGCGCGTAAGTTTTACAAGTTTATTTTTAACGAGTATGAACGAAAATCTCATTATCATAAAGGTTTTCGGTTGCTGAATGATTTATATTTATGACTTATAGAATATTATGACTAAAATGCTTTCATACCAACTCGTCTTAGGAGTTGGCAGCACCATCTGCACGTCGTGGGTGTAAAGACATTGGTCATTTGAGCAACTTTGCATACTCGAAATCTCTAGAAAAATAGACTACTTTTTGGAAAGGGCCACAAAAATTTCTAATTAAAATACATAATATTAAAAAAAATTGTTAAAGAATAAAATTTCATAAAAAATAACATTTTTTCTTAAATTTCACTGAAAAATTAAACTTGCATGGTAGACTTGTTGGTATGGGCTATTCATATAATTTTCGCTCAAATTTTAAAAAAATAAGTTCTTCTGATCGTTTTCCTCAGTTTTAATTTTTCAAAATATTTTTTTTAATGTAATTTTTTGTTGAAAATTTGTTTACTATTTTTTTAATGAACCTATATTTCATAGTCTCGTCTTAGGAGTTGACAGCACCATCTGCACGTCGTGGGTGTAAAGACATTGGTAATTTGAGCAACTTTGCATACTCGAAATCTCTAGAAAAATAGACTACTTTCTGGAAAGGGCCACAAAAATTTCTAATTAAAATACATAATATTAAAAAAAAATTGTTAAAGAATAAAATTTCATAAAAAATAACTTTTTTTCTTAAATTTCACTGAAAAATTAAACTTGTATGGTAGACTTGTTGGTATGGGCTATTCATATATTTTTCGCTCAAATTTTAAAAAATAAGTTCTTGTGATAGTTTTCCTCAGTTTTAATTTTTCAAAATATTTTTTTTATGTAATTTTTTGTTGAAGATTTGTTTACTATTTTTTTAATGAACCTATATTTCATAGTCTGACCAAAACTCTGTGATTCTTATAGTTTCTAAGTTGGATTTTTTTGAAATTTTGAGCTTTTTACAAATACACGAATAGAATAAAATCATGGATTTTAGGAGAATAAAAAATTAGAAATAAAAAAAATATATCTATTTATTATTTATTAGACATTTTTGTACCGCGCATAATGCATGAAATTTTATGAAAAAAATCACACGAAGATAAAAAAACATATGAACACATTTGTTAGAACCGCGCTGAAATATCTAGTAGACTGAGATTTGTTTCACGAATTCCGTTGTTCACCAATTCTAGGCAGGCGTTATGAAAAACGTCAGTATTGAAGTGATTTTCTCTCTGTAGAATACACGAGTAGCTTCCAGAGCTTTTCCAATTTTACGGGGTGCGAAGATTTGATTGAACTGAAGGCGACAGACATATAGGCAAAGGCTATTTAAGCTCGTGTCGGAGAAGATAAAATAGTGTCGGAGAAGATAAAACTAAAAATCTTTGAGCGCATTAGAGAAAATCCGCTACAGAGAAGTTTTACTCGGCCATTGCAGTTCGAACATTTCTCAAAGATTTTTAAATCTTGTTCGGAAGGTCGCAAGATGTCAACTGCGGCTTCTGTGGACGATAGAGTCACACCATGTGGAATATGTCAGGAGGCGCCCTCTATCGAGCGTGCGATGATGGCGTGTGATGATTGTGGAATCTGGTTCCACTATTCCTGTGTAGAGGAGGATGAATCAACAGAACATCATACATGGTTCTGTCACAAATGCCTCAAGAAGCGATTCCGAAGCCGTAGGGGAAGCAACATCGTGTCATCAGGGCAGAAAAAGAGCAGAGATCTGGAACTCAGGCGTTTGCAAGAGGAACTTGCCTTGCAACAGGAGTACATGCGGAAAAAATACAAAATAATGGCTTCGTATCTCGGCGAAGAAAGCGACGACGACGACGATGGTAGAGAGAGCGCTCGGAGCTTGAATGTGAGTAGTGTTAATAGGACCAAAGCGTGGATCGACAAGCATTCAGGAGCGGAGGAAAAACCTGTTCCTTCCAAGGCTCATAGGCTTGACCCAATCCCGACCGCTAGGGAAAGTAACAATGAAAGATTCGAGGAGAACCAACCGTTAACGTCATTTGGTCGTCCGAAGTCATGTATTCCGTCACGTAATCAACCCGTGCCATCAGTGAAGGGAGAACCGCATGTAACACCGTCATTACCTGAACATCCGTCACCGATCGATGAGTTACCGATATCTGACGGGCTGGGGAGTGGAAAGTTGAATAACGTAGCACTACCAGCACCATCGAAACATCATCCTGAAGAATCAAGAAGAAGCAATCAGAATCCAGTCCCGAGCAGTTACCCTCAAACAAGTTTTCCGTTGACAAATGGACAGCCATCGATTCCTCAGTCCGATCCTATGGAACCCAGAATGTCGGGGCCTAATCCGGTTCAAATAATGGCTAGACAAGTGTGGCTAAAGAAACTTTCTGCGTTTTCAGGAGCGCCTGATGAATGGCCGATTTTCATCAGTTCATACGAGAATTCAAATTCAGCGTGTGGATTCTCTGATGTGGAAAATTTGATAAGGTTGCAGGAAAGTCTGAAGGGTACGGCCCTCGAGACTGTTCGGAGTAGACTGGTGCTGCCCGCAAACGTTCCGAAGGTGATGGAAACATTACGAAGAGTTTTCGGGAAACCAGAAATTTTGATCCGTTCGTTAATTTCGAAAGTACGGGGTATAGATCCACCAAAACCAGAACGTGTTGATACTGTCATCAGGTTTGGTATGGCAGTACAACAATTGTGTGACCATCTGGAGGCTGCCAATCAACAAGAACATCTCTGCAATCCCGTTTTACTCCAAGAAATGGTAGATAAACTTCCTGCTAGTTTCAAGCTGGAGTGGGTACGTTTTAAGAGAGCCTTCTGTCCAGTGACAATGCGGACTTTTTGAAATTTCATGGAGCAATTGGTTGAAGATGCAAGCGAGGTTACATTCTTAAATCCAATGGATACGACCAAATTTGAGAGAAAGACAACAAAGAAGAAGGGATTTGTGCACACTCATAATGGCACGGAGATGGTACCAGGAGGCAATTCCAAACCAGGTTCTTCGGTTGTGAAGGATGACAAGCCATGTGCGATATGCTCCAAGCCGGGGCATCGAGCGCGCAACTGTGAGGAGTTTAAAAAGCTGTCTCTCCCGCAACGTCTTCGACTGGTGGAAACCCGGAAGTTTTGTGCCTTGTGTCTTTACAATCACGGTAACACGCGATGCCGGAACAAGTTCCAGTGCAATGTAGCAGGTTGTAACGGCAAACATCATTACCTGTTGCATCGATCTGATATCGGGGAGGAATCGAGCTGCATGGTGCACCATAAGATATCGACGTCTTTCGTTACATTTCGCGTCATACCGGTCTCACTGATTAACGGGAACAAGCGTGTCGACACGTACGCTTTTCTCGATGAGGGTTCATCCAAAACGTTATTGGAAAAAGACGTGGCAATGAAGCTAGGACTTAAAGGAACCGTTAGGCCTCTAGATTTGAAGTGGACATCGGGGGTGACTCGAACCGAGAAGACATCGATGCGGGTTAATTTGACCGTAGCTGGAAAAGGGTTGTCTGAACAGTATCCATTAAAAGACGTGCACACCATCGGACATTTGAATTTGCCAAGACAGAGCACGAGTTTCGGAGAGGTGATTCGTAAGTTCCAACATCTGCAAGATTTGTTCGTTGCTGATTTCAAAAATGCTGAACCGACAATATTGATCGGGTTGGACAATATGGATCTAATAGCACCTATCGAATCAAGAATTGGCAAAGCAGGTGAACCAGTTGGATTGCATTGCAAGCTGGGGTGGACGATTTCCGGGCCAGGATGCAATGCGACAAGAGACGACTATTGCGGAATACATCAGTGTGACGAAGTAATGGATCAAGTGTTGAAAAACTATTTCACAATGGAAGAAGCCGGGATTAATTGTCCATATCGTGTTGAATCTGATGAGGACCGAAGGGCTCGAAGCATGTTGGAGACAACTACCGTTAGAATAGGAGCTGGGTTTGAAACAGGTATGCTGTGGAAACTAGACGATATAAATCTTCCTGACAGCTACCATATGGCGTATCGACGGCTTCAGGGCTTGGAGAAGCGATTCAAGAGAGAAACGGACTTGCGAGAGAAAGTGTGGCATGCAATTGAGGACTTCATCGAGAAGGGGTACGCTCACAAAGCAACATCAGAAGAGATCTCCAGAATAGAGCCTGGCAAAGCGTGGTATTTACCATTGAATGTGGTAACCAACACCAAGAAACCGGGAAAGATTCGACTGACGTTGGACGCAGCAGCGAAGGCAGGTGGAATATCCCTCAATGACATGCTGCTCAAGGGCCCGGACATGTTGGTTTCATTGTTAGAAATTCTGAACTGCTTTCGAGGTCGACGAATAGGATTTAGAGGAGACATTAGAGAAATGTTCTTGCAGATCAAGATGCGGGAGCCAGATAAGCGATTCCAAAAATTTCTATTTCGGCTGGACTCATCCTGTACTCCTGATATCTATGTGATGGATGTAGTCATATTTGGAGCCAAATGCTCGCCATGTAACGCTCATTTCACAAAAGATGCCAACGCTCGCGAACATGCTGATCAATTTCCGGATGCTGCAAATGCAATCATCAATCGGCACTATGTCGATGATTATTTTGACAGTGCAGATACTGAAGAGGAGGCAATTCAACGAGCAGTGGATGTGCGTTATGTTCACTCATTGGGAGGATTCGAAATCCGCAATTGGGTGAGCAATTCACCTAAAGTACTTGCAGCATTGGGAGAACACGGAAAGTCAACGAAAACGCTCAGCTATGACAAAACATTAGAATCCGAACGTGTATTGGGTTTGCTGTGGAAACCAGAAGAAGATGTGTTCACCTTCACTATGGGACTAAATGACAAACTACTGCCGTATCTCACCAACAGTATCCGACCAACGAAGCGAATTATCCTGCAGTGTGTCATGAGTTTTTTTGACCCAATAGGATTTCTCTCACCGCTGTTGATTCACGGAAGAATAATAATCCAGGAGACTTGGAGAAGTAGAACCGAATGGGATCAGTCTGTGACGGACGAACTCTTCGGGCGTTGGCTAGGTTGGACGAAGCTACTATCAGACATCGAGAAAGTTAGGATTCCGCGTTGTTTCTTCGGTGACGAATCGATTAACGATATACGAGCAATTCAATTGCATATATTCTCGGATGCAGGCGAAGACGCTTATGGTTGTGTAGCTTATCTACGATATCTTGTGAGGGACGAAATTCGATGTGCGCTAGTTGGATCTAAGGCTAAAGTAGCTCCACTGAAACTGACATCAACACCTCGATTGGAGCTACAAGCTGCGGTTATTGGGGCAAGACTGATGAATGTTCTCAAGACAAGTCTTCCGGTTACAATTCAAGAACAGTTTTTGTGGGTGGATTCTACGACAGTTTTATCATGGATACGCTCTGATAGTCGTAAATACAAACCGTATGTGGCACACCGAGTTGCTGAAATTCTGCACACGACAGACATCGCTGCATGGAGATACGTCCCATCAAGAATGAACATCGCAGACGATTTAACTAAGTGGGGTTCTGGAACAACTGTAGATCCGGAGTGTCGATGGTTTCTAGGTCCACCATTTTTACACGAACCCATGGAATCATGGCCGGAGCAGCCCAAAACGAAATTGTTGGTACCTGATGAACTGAAGCCGTGCTACTTGTTCCATCATATTGTCTTACCGGAAGCAATCATCGATGTGACTCGAATTTCAAAATGGAAAGTATTGTTGAGGACAATAGCGACAGTGTACCGTTTCATTTCAAATTGCAAACGAAAATGGAAGGGGCTTCCAATTGAAGCATGATGGGCGGAAGGCGATTATTCCGGCTGTACACGTGGCGATCCAGCAAGAAGAACTGTGTAAAGCGGAACATCTGCTTTGGCGAATGGCTCAGGCAGATAAATTTGCGGACGAAGTGAAGATTCTGAAGAGAAATAAGGACGTCGCATGAGATCAATGGATACGTATCGAAAAATCGAGCCCCTTGTATAAGATGTCACCCTTTTTAGACGAAGATTGCATCATACGGATGGAGGGCAGAACAGCAGCAGCGAGTTTTGCTGCAAGCAGCACTCGCTTTCCAGTAATACTCCCAAGAGACCACGTGATAACCAAGAAGATCGTGGAGGACTTCCATGTGCGATATGGACACGCTTCGAAGGAAATAGTTGTCAATGAAATTCGACAAGCGTTCTTCGTTCCGAAGCTACGATCGGTGGTTGGAAGAGTTATCATCGACTGTTTAGTTTGTAAATTACGCAGATGTAAACCTGTTATTCCCCGAATGGCACCGTTACCCATACAACGAATGCAACCATATGTTCGAGCTTTCAGCTACGTAGGATTGGATTATTGCGGACCAATCGATGTAACCGTAGGCAGACGTACTGAAAAGCGGTATGTGGCATTGTTCACTTGTTTAGTTGTAAGAGCCGTACACTGCGAAATAGCTTTCAGTCTCAGCACAGAATCGTGCATACTTGCCATCCGACGATTCATCCGACGCCGTGGATCGCCGATCGAAATATTCACGGACAATGGCACGAATTTTCAGGGAGCCAGTCGTGAACTTAAGGAACAGTTGAAACGGATTGATAGGGAGTGTGCCGACACCTTCACTGATGCCAGAACAAAGTGGAACTTTAACCCGCCTTCTGCTCCCCACATGGGTGGAGTGTGGGAGCGGATGGTAAGATCAGTCAAGGAAGCCCTGGTCTCGTTGAGTGATGGGCGTAAAATGAACGACGACATCTTGATGACGACATTGGCCGAAGCAGAACATATAATAAATTCTCGCCCGCTGACATACTCCGGAACAGAATACAACGAACTGGATACTATAACACCAAACCATTTCCTCCATGGAAACTCATCTGGACAGCATCACCCCACCGATTTCGCTGGCGGAAGAACTTAGAAGTAGTTACAAGCGAACGCAAGTACTAGCCAAGAAGTTTTGGGACCGTTGGTGCAAAGAATACTTTCCAACACTGAACCAACGTAGTAGGTGGTACGAGGATAGCCGGACACTGAAAGTAGGAGACTTAGTATTAGTGATGGATGATGGTAAAGGAGGTACAAGTATCAGGGGCATCGTAGACGAAGTATTCATCGGACAGGATGGTCGTATTCGTCAAGCCTTGGTTAGGACCACTAATGGATGCTTTCGAAGACCTGTGGCTAAACTAGCGATTCTGGAGCTAGGAGATAAACCTGCTGGCCTTACACAAGAGTAATGCGGACAGGGTTTATGGGCTGGGGAGTGTTAGAACCGCGCTGAAATATCTAGTAGACTGAGATTTGTTTCACGAATTCCGTTGTTCACCAATTAATAGTCTAGGCAGGCGTTCTGAAAAACGTCAGTATTGAAGTGATTTTCTCTCTGTAGAATACACGAGCAGCTTCCAGAGCTTTTCCAATTTTACGTGGTGCGAAGATTTGATTGAACTGAAGGCGACAGGCATATAGGCAAAGGCTATTTAAGCTCGTGTCGGAGAAGATAAAATAGTGTCGGAGAAGATAAAACTAAAAATCTTTGAGCGCATTAGAGAAAATCCGCTACAGAGAAGTTTTACTCGGCCATTGCAGTTCGAACAACATTTAAATATATGTTAGATCAGTACTGGTCTCGAAATTCTAAAAAAAAAAGACAAAGTTTGGGAATAAAAAAAAAGTTTTTGCCTTGAAAAACTATAGACGTATTTAATGCCAACTCGTCTTAGGAGTTGGTAGCACTATCTCAGATAGTAGTGAACCGTTGTGGATGTGAGGACATGGGTCATTTAAGCAACCTTGCATACTTGAAATATTCGAAAAATAATTAGACTACTTTTTGGAAAAAGACAATTTTTTTCTTAACTTTTTACAAAAATTTATAACTTAAAAACTATGATACCTACAAAGTTCTTGACAAAGGATGAAATGTAGGAAATTATTTAAATTTTTACAAAAGAATACCAAAAAATTTTTGGAAAAAAAATTCGGTGACAAAAAGTTATTTCAAAACTTTAAATTCATTTTTCTCAAAAACGTATTTTTTTAAAACTCCCAAAAATATATATATGAATAGCCCTTAAAATTTCCAACAAGTCGTCCATACATCGGAAGATAGGCACTTTTACAGGGAAAAGGTTTTTCGAACAACAACTTTTTCATGTTTTCTTTGAAAAAAATACAACTTATCCTAATTTTGTTTAAAGACAAGATAGCGATATACTGTATTCGACAAAATTTTCGATCTTGTTAAACTATAAACTTTTGTCGATGACATCAACTTTCCATCTTTTATAGTTTTTGGAATATAAGTAATTTTTGTATGAAGACTCCTGAAAAAAATAATGTTTTACTCGTAACATTCTTGTGTGTAAATTCTTACGTTTGACATGTCCTTGACATGTTTCTAAATAGAGAAAAGTTAGCAGAGCATGTAAATTGCGATAATTTATACAGAAAAATGTTAGGAATTAAACGTTAATAGTATTTTAGTATAAAAAATTTTCATGTAAATGTGCCCATCGTCCGATGTATAGAAAACTTGATGGAAATTTTAAGGTCTATTTATATCTATTTTTTCAGAATTGTAAAAGCATATGTTTTCGAGAAAAATGAATTTTAATTTACAAAATTTTATTTTTTAATGATTTTTTTTTCCCAAACATTCTTTGATAATTTTTAATGAAAACCAAAATAATTTCCTACATTCCATTCTTTGATAAAAATTTTGTAATCCTGATAGATTTTTTTGTAGGTTTTTTTTTAAATGTTTAGTTTTTTCAACTTTTTTTCGGAAAATCTTAACTTAAAAACTATAAGATCTACAAAAAGTTCGGTCGGAGAGTGAAATGTAGGAAATTACTTAGATTTTCATTAAAAAATATGAAAGAAGTTTTTGGAAAAAAAATGATTGGAAATTAAATTCATTTTTCTCGAAAACATATGCTTTTAAAATTGTAAAAAAAATATATCTTTTAAGCCCTAGCCCTTAAAATTTCCAACAAGTTTTAAACTTTCCAACAAGTTTTCCATACATCGGACGATGGGCACATTTACATGTAAAGAGTTGTTCGAACAACTACTTTTTCATTTTTTTTCTTTGGAAAAATACTTTTAATGTTTAATTCGTAACATTTTTCTGTATAAATTATCGCAATTCACATGCTCTGCTAACTTTTCTCTATTTAGAAACATGTCAAACGTAAGAATTTACACACAAGAATGTTACAAGCGTTATTTTTTTCAGGAGTCTTCATACAAAAATGACTCCAAAAACTATAAAGATAGAAAGTTGATGTCTTCGACAAAAGTTTATTGTTTAACAAGATCTAAAACTTTGTCGAATACAGTATATCGCTATCTTGACTTTGAACAAAATTAGGATAAGTTGTATTTTTTTCAAAGAAAACATGAAAAAGTTGTTGTTCGAAAAAAATTTTCCCTGTAAAAGTGCCCATCTTCCGATGTATGGACGACTTGTTGGAAATTTTAAAGGCTATTCAGATATATATTTTTGGGAATTTAAAAAAAATACGTTTTTGAGAAAAATGAATTTACATTTTGAAATAACTTTTTTGTCAGCGAAATTTTTTTACAAAAAATTTTTGGCATTCTTTTGTGAAAATTCAAATAATTTCCTACATTTCATCCTTTGACAAGAATTTTGTATGTATCATAGTTTTTAAGATTATAAATTTTTGTAAAAAATTAAAAGAAAAAATTGTCTTTTTCCAAAAAGTAGTCTAATTATTTTTCGAATATTTCAAGTATGCAAGGTTGCTAAAATGACCCATGTCTTAACATCCACAACGTTTCACTGCTATCTGAGATGGTGCTGCCAACGGCAGTTCACTGCTATAATGGTTCACTGCTATCTGAGATGGTGCTGCCAACGGCCAGTCGAGTTGGCATTAAATTCGTCTATAGTAAGATACACTTTCAATATTTTTTTTCAAATTTTTAACTTGAAACTATGGAAAATTGTGTGAAATAAACAAAAAAGTACGTTTTTCACCATGGATCCAGTGGTGAACCACTCAGGGATTAAAAAAAAAGTAGCCAAAATTTCTCAATTAGAGCCCTATGAAATATTTTCCATTTATCTGGTAATTTGATTTGGGTGTACTTTATATTTCCCTACCCATCAAGGCCCTTTAGGTAACAATAGCATTTTTCTGAAATTGAACTAGAATTTGAATACTTTGGGAATGTTTTATTCCCAACTCGACTGAAATCCATCACTTTTAACATACGATTTTCAGATACGATTCACTACCAAAGTATTCAAATCCTAGTTCAAAAAGTTTGACATAAATCGAATAAAGGGTGATTCATGGATAGACTTTATTTTATTTTCCTCAAACATACAGACGTTGTAGTTATGAGTTAAACTTTGTTCAAAATTTCGAGAACGACTCCGGAGTCTTCTTCTCCATTCGTTTATCCGTGTCTGATTTTCTGATAAATAAAATTATATTAAATCTGTGCCGCATTAAAACTGAGTCTTAAGTGCCGAAGATTTTTAACTATCCTTTGGTAATTAATACAGAAATTCCATGCCAAACCGTAATAGTGAAGCAATTTCAAATGAAATCGACAATTGACAAAACGTGAGTATTTTTGATTCGAATGGAGGTTTGTACTCTGTTTGGGTTGGAGGAAATATGAGTTTTTCACAGCATTTGGGAATTTTTTGACTCAAGTGTAACTTTTACAAATGGCGTATCGATTTTAGTAACAAAAATCTTTTATTTATATCTCAAAAGCTATGAGTAATACCGAAATAGTGTCTTAGAAAGATGTCCAAACGTGAAAAAATATACACTGAGAAAAAAAATGGTATTTGTTTTGTTTACAAAAAAAAAACCTTTCATTTGCAATATCTAATATACACATTTTTTTATATTTTAAACATTTTTACATAAAAAAAAGAAGTTATGTAGAAAATTTAAAAAATGGGTACAAGATGGTGAAACTATTTATGACAAACTTTGTGAAACATCAAGTTTTTATGAATTTTCGAAACTTCGAATTTTTAGCCACAAGTTATGAATCCTGGTGTGATTTATAATAAAAAATCTCTTTATCAATTCCCTTCTAAACGCAGCCATGCTCTAGATATTTGAAAAAAAAAAACATTTTTAATTTGCTGTCTTTTTCAATTTTATTTTTTTTCCAATATACATGTATTTTAAATTTTTTTAAATTTTTTTTTTACATAAAATAGAAATCATGTATAAAATTTAGAAAATGAGTCCACGATGGTAAAACTATTTTTGACGAACTTTGTGGAAGATCCAATTTTCATGAATCGAAACATGGAATTTGTGTATGTTAGCAATCATTTTTAAACACAAATTATGAATGCTTATGTGAACTTATGTGATCTAGTCGCATAGGAAAAAAAAACCTCAACTTATAAGAAAAAAATACAAAAGATATAGTGCTCTCTAGTCCGAAGATTTGTATATCTATGTAATGTAATAGAAAAGAATGAATGTTTGATATGTCGATCATCTTAGTCAGTCCAGCTATAAATTTAAAAAACATAGTTTTAATATAAATTTTACGAAAGTCAGCTTAGGAAAAATGGGAAAAAAACAATTTTTCGGACTACCCTAAAATGAAATTCGGCACCATGATGGAAAAAAAATTGGAAAAATGCGGGATTGCGATAAGGAACAATAGACGAATTACATGTTAACTCGACTGGCACAATGGTCCAGAAGATGCATTTAAGTGGAAATTAGCATTGAGAGCTTGACAGAGTTATTCTCTAGACAAATTCTGCCTTAGACAAAGTTGTTACTCATGATAGAGCGCTCGTTTTTATGTTGTCAAAAATAGGGTGAAGTTATTGATATTTCTTTCCAAAAAACACGCTCTTTTCATTTGTTTGTCATTCTTTCTGGGGCAAACATAAAAAATGTTTGTTGACGGAATTTGAAAGAACAGATTTCACTCTATATAACATGTGATTTTCAAAACTATGTTATTTTTTTTGTGTTTGAGTAAATTAAAATTGCAATCATGAGTTTTTGGATGAAAACCCAGCAATAACTTTGAGCAGGATTAAGATATTGACATGTTCTGCATCGCAAAATGTTGGTAATGATAAGCTCTAAAAGTCGAACGAAGACCATTTTGATGTAGAATTTTAAATATAAAAGTTAGAGTAAAAAAACCCGTTTTTTCATAGTTACCCTAATGCAATTCAGATAGAAGGCGCTAAAAACAACTTTGTGGAAGATATTTATTGTTTGGACAAAAACTGTCTTAGACAAAGTTGTTACATATGATAGAGCGCTCATTTTTTGTCAAAAATAGGGTGACCAAAATTGTCGATGAAATGAAAAATCTAACTTTCTTATCTTTATAGATAGAGATAAATATAGTTCCACAATGTTGTAGCACCTGTTATTTTAAACAACTTTGTAGAACAAAGTTTTTTTCTATCTTTTAAAATAATTGATTTAACGCTTTTTTCTAAGTTGCATTAGGGTGACCATGAAAAAACGGGTTCTTTCTGGTTTAACTTTCATATTTAAAAATCTACATCAAAACTGTCTTCGTTTGACTTTTAGAGTTTATCGATACCAACATTTTGCGATGCAGAACTTGTCTATTTCTTAATCCTACTCAAAATTATTGATGGTTTTCTACCCAAAAACTCATGATTTCAATTTTAATTTACTCAAACACAAAAAATAACATAGCTTTGACAATCACACATCATGTAGAGTGAAATATGCTCTTTCAAATGCCGCCAATAACCTTTGTTTATGTTTGCCTCAGAAAGAATTACAAACAAATGAAAAGAGCATATAATAATATAAGTTTGAGTAAAATTGAGATATTGACAAGTTCTGCATCGAAAAATGTTTGTATTATTAAGCTCTAAAAGTCTTTCCAAGACAGTTTGCATGTAAAATTTGAAATATAAAAGTTAGAGCAAAAAAACAGTTTTTTTCATGGTCACCCTAACGTAACTTTGAAAAAAGCCGCTATATCGGTTATTTCAGGAGACAGAGAAAAAATTTGTTCCACAAAGATGTCTCAAATAATTATAGCTACAACATTGTCGAACTATATTCACCTCTATCTATAAAAGTAAGAAAGTTAGATTTTTTATTTCATCGACGATTTTGGTCACCCTATTTTTGACAACATAAAAACGAGCGCTCTATCATGAGCAACATCTTCCAAGACAGTTTTTGTCTAGAGAATAACTGTCGAGCTCTAAATGCTAATTTCGACTTAAATGCATCTCCTGGACCATTGTGCAGTGGCGTAGCGTGACCGGGTGACACCTGGGGCGGTTGTTTTGGGTGTCACCCCTCAAATCAAACTTTGTTATCAAGCCTTTGTTTCGGTTTTTAATGTAAAATCAAATTTAACGAACCCAGAAACTTATTTATTCTAATATTAGATGAAAGAAACAAGAAATCATATTTTTTTTCACGCGTCTCGACTTAACAGCAGCAAATATTCTGAAAAAAATCAATATCAATAGACATTGCTACGTTCACTTTCAATTGACTGTAAAGCCAATTCATATACAACGTTGAGCCTCGCGTCGGCCCATGGGGACTGACAGTGAATTCTCCGTTAGATTTGCGCCGGTCTCATTGGTCGGACAGCCAGAAAATGATTTTAGGAAAAGTCCTCTATCGTTACATCGGACCAATCTGTCGGACTTTAGTGAGCCAGACGGAGAACTCCTCGTCGGACCTTTAGCTCGGTCGGAGCTCAAGTCGGAGTGTCAAGCATGTCTAACCAATCGTTGAACGCAGATAATTTTTAATTAATGTCAACTTTGAAGAGCCTCTTTTAGGAGATACCACAAAAACGCAAACGGTTAGTAACAGCTTCAAACTATCCTCAAAATTTGGAAGCGTTTCTTGAAAACAATTTCCATCCTACACTTGGCAATCAGAGGAACAGAGTGCGATGCCGAAATTTTTATGTGATTTTTGAAATGCTGTGACTTCGTGAAAAATCAACGCATGGAGATGGGATGTACATCATTTTAACTTTTAAATTTAGAAATATTATGCGAACGTTTTTTTATCTTGGTATTTTTATCAAACTTATGAGTGTGAAGCATCGCGAGAATAAACTATTCGTTATTTAGTTAGTATTCCAGTGTGTTTTAATTTTCAAAGTGTTTCATCTCTCCAGTGTATCCAGCTGTATCCAAACGGTTCTTCACAAGACCGAAGTGCCAGATTTGCCAAAACTCACATGAACATACCATGTCCAATGTTGCGACAAAGAATGTTTCCAAAATAATACATTTTGCTTTATACCAGAACGAAAAGTTCTTCAATGTATAGGTCAGCTTCACCGACGAAAAAAAGTTACGGGTACTGCCGTGATTTACGGAAGAATGAATAGTATTTTTCAACCAGTAATTTTGGTGGAGGCTCGGAGAAATTCAAATTCATTTGATCACTTTTGTGGTTATTTTACTCGATTATGGCGTCGTTTTTTTAACTCTCTCGTGGTTATGTGTGTGTGTGCGTTGTAGCCTGCTTTTAAGTGCATGTTTTTTACAGCAGTGTTATTAAGGATGGAATTCACTTACTACTATGTAGTTTTGCCAGAAAGATGAACTAACTGTTTCGAGAAATATCAACATCCCAGCTAAGTACTATTAACAATTTGTTATTTCTATAACCGATCCGAAATGCACTCCACTTCGAGTCTCTCGGTGTTTTGTGAGAGAGAGAGAAAGTGTCAGTCAATAGAAGACTGCGGTGATGGCGGGTGCGGCTGCGTGTGAGAGTGTGGCATTACGAGTAGTGCGCGATCGTGGAGGATGGGCCGCATGCATGTGATTGTATTGGTGTGGTTGTCTTGCTTCCCAGATCAGAATCGTTTGCTTCGGGCGAGCAAGCTAGTTTGTTTCTTTTCGTCGGTGTCGTACAGTCGAGTTTTTGTGAGAGGATTGGATCGAAGAGCATATTTTGATTGTGCGATAGCTGACAGATGGAGGCAGGCTGTTTTGTTTGTTCGAGGCAGACGATTTCGGTCATGGCGAGGAGGAGCGGGCGGTGTAGCCAAGCCGGTGCCGTTCTGTGTAGTTGTTTACTTCTCGCAGTTGCATAAGATCGATTTTTTTTCTTTCAAATCTAGCCAGACGTTGACTTTGATGTGTATGTACATGCGGCCATCAGATTTCCATGCAAAAATATGCAATGTAGTGTGCGTTTCGACCAAGAGAATGTTACGGAGGTCGAAAAAAAAATTGAATTAACCTACATTCTTTTGTCTCTTTTACTCACCCATACTTTTTCTTAGGATTTGTTCACAAAAGTATAATAGTATTCTGGTTGTGTTTGTATTCAAAATAGTAATTCACCTTGAATGTCAGTGAGTTCTTCCTGTATGTATCGTTCCTTTTCGGTTCTTTTTATAAAGAATTGACGTTGCTTTTCCTTCAATTATGTCATTCAAACCCTTCCTACAAGAACAATGATTTCGTTAATAATTGCTCGACTGATTACTTGGTAAATTGTTAGTTTTGATTACAAATCCAAATCGCAGATATCCGTGTATTACAATGGAAGAGTATGATATGCGACTAGGAACAAGTATTAAGTCCGATCCGAGTCCGAGGAGATTTTATCAGGTGACCCTTCAATATATTCAATCTTCAAATGCATTTGATTTTCGAGTTTTTGCTCCGTTGGACAGAGGAGACCTCTTCAGGTTACCATTCAATATCTTCAGCCGCTACGAAATGCATTTGATGTTAGAGTTTTCGTTTCGACGAGTAACCATAGTTACCAGAGTTCTGATCCTTTTACAGAGGAGACCTTCTAAGATCACCCTTTAATATCTTCAACTATTACGAAATGTATTTGGTTTTCGAATTTTCGTTTCGTCAAGTTATCTCTAGTTTGCGTTAGCATAATCACATCACTTACCTCAGTGAATCCTGATTCATACCTATCCCTACTAGCAACTATCCCATCCTTGATATTCGCTAGGGAACCACGCTATAGAGGCGACCCTTCTGACCTTCGGGCGGCGAATATCATACTAACATTCCTACCCTTCCCATGGTGACTGTAAGGATGTGGCCGGCGTCGTTATTGACCATTTAAAGCTCGAATCACCGAAAATTGCACAACGAGAATGATTTGCTAGTCCCAAGCGTTATTCTGTGTGTTCTTTGTGCAATTTGGTTGGTTCAGGTCAATCACGGAGAGCAACTACGAATTGTACAGTCTACCCAAGATCAAGCTCAAGCTTAGGAATTTTGGTGGAGGCTCGTGCATGGCTTGGGCGGGATTCTGTGCAACCGGAAAGCTCAAGATAGCTTTTACATCATTCAAGGATTACATACATACATGTTCTAGAATCCTCTCTCCTACCGTTTTTTGCGTGGATATTGTCACAAAAATCTCACATTCCAGCAAAACAATGCTACTATTCATATCAGCAAGGAAACTAAGCAATGAACAATCTAATTTTTTGGACTGGTCGGCTTGCTCTCCAGATTTGAATCCTGCTGAAAATCTTACGGGGATCCTTGTACGCAGAATCTACACTGATGGAAAACGGTACACCACGATTGAAGAGTTTAAGGTCGTAATTTCGGAAACATGGAAAAATATCGAGAAATTCGCTCAGCAACATTTGGTAAAGAGTATTCCAACACGAATTTTACAGGTTATTAGCCAAAATGGCAAGGTTGCCAATTATTGACATGTAAATCAGCCGATCGGTTTGAATTTTTCATTCATAATACTTTTGAACATGAAAAAGGCTTATGATCGTGTATGGCACCGTCACGTGATGGATAGAATTATCAGCAACCACCTGGGGAAGAACATGACGCGATTCATAAGAAATTTCCTCGCGGAAAGAACATTTCAAGTAAGCTATGGAGGATCGTTATCGTGAGCAAAAATTCAAGAAAATGGTGTGCCCCAAGGGTCTGTGCTTTCTGTGACACTATTCTTGTTGGCAATCAATCCTATCTTTGGTGCTGCTCCTAAGAACGTCCATATGTTCGTTTATGCTGACGATATTGTGGTCGTTGCTACAGGCAAAATGGTCAAACACTTGCGCCTAAAGTTGGAGAGAGCAGTTCAAGCCATCTCGAAATGGGCTTCTAGCGTAGGGTTCGAAATCTCGGTCGATAAGTCTTCAACTATGCATTGCTGCAAACTACAAAAACACCGAAAATGGCACCTTGACGGAGGGAAGATAGACCTGGACGGAGTTGAACTCCAAAGGCCAAAAACCACAAAAATTCTTGGTGTGATATTCGACAGAAGATGCTTGTTCAACAATTACACCAAAAAGTTGATCGAAGACTGCAGAAGTCGACTAAATCTGCTGAAAGCAATTTCTCGGTGGGCTGACAGGAAAACCCTCGAAAGAATTGGATACGCTATTGTTCTCTCCAAATTGTTTTATGGACTTGAGGTACTCAAGTGGCAAAACATCATCCAACTTACTCCAACCTATAATGCTGTCATTCGGATTGCATCAGGTGCCCTCCGAACAACTCCAATACAATCGATGATGGCCGAAGCAGCACGGCTCCCATGGGAATTTGTGGCAACCTTAACATTGGCAAAAAAGGCTTGTAGAATCATGGAGAGGGAAAAGGCTACAACCAAAACAATATGGAAGAAAACCAATCAAGCACTTAATGTTCTAACCAATCAAAAACTCCCGATGATCACAAAAATCCACACTAAGCTAGGTAGACCCTGGTATGAAGCGTGTCCTAAAATCGACTGGTTTTTGAAAAAACGGGTCAAAGCAGGTCAAGGACGTCTGATAGCCCAAAAATTATTTCAATCACTAGTGGAAAAAAAATACGCTGATTACGACCTTTGGTTCACAGATGGTTCGTTAGCACAATCCAAAGTTGGAGTTGGAATTGTAGGCCCGAACTACCGGCTTAGTGGAAGCCTTGGTAATCAATGTTCCGTTTATTCCGCCGAAGCTTTTGCAATTGCGAAAGCTACAAGGCAAATACAAAATAGAAGCGTAATTTTCACAGATTCTGCAAGCTGCTTACAGGAGATAGAAAAAGGGAAGTTGCATCATCCTTTCATTCAAAAAATTGTAAAAGAGATTAAGGATAAACAAATCATTCTATGCTGGGTTCCTGGTCACCAGGGAATCGACGGAAACGAAAAGGCGGATGACATGGCTCGCGAAGGACGAAATGCGGAGGTGATTTATTCCTCGGTTCCCGCACAAGATGCAGTTAGCTGGTGTAGAAGGATTTTGTGGCAAAAACATAAATTTATCTGGAACAACGCAGATCCGAGAGGCCTAAAACTTATTAAAGGTACCATAACGAGATGGAAGGACAGAAAAACTAGGCGAGAGCAAATAGTACTGACCAGATTGCGTCTGGGACATACTTGGTTCAACAAAAAGCATCTGTTCGAGAGGAAACCTCCCGCGATGTGTGACATCTGTAGCAAACCAAACACTGTGAACCATTTACTACTCGATTGCTGTAAATACGCTATTGAAAGGAGACGAAACGGACTACCAAACAATATAAGGGATATCTTAAGTAACAACAACAATATGGAAGAAAAAGTACTGAAATTTTTAAAAGACATCAAACTATACAATCAGATATGAATTACTGTAAACTCACAAAATAAAATTTAATCAATATACAGAGGCGAATGCCACATTAGGCAAAGTCTCTTTAAAAATAAATAAAAAAAAAAAAATTCTTTTGAATTGGGAAATGGTCTTATAGAAACTGGACAGCTAAAATTATCATATTTAAGCACAACAAATAAACGAACAACTTTTTTGAACGAAATTGACGTTAAATATACTTTATTCTAAGCATTCAACAATGTATGAATGTATCTTGTTGAAATTCTAACAGTTTGTGTTGCAACGAAATAGAATCAGGGTGGTCTTATGGAAGTTGGACAGAGTGTAGGCCACAACATCTCCCCTTTCCATTTTAAGTTAGATGGGAAAAAGTAGTGGCTAGCAATGGTCAATATTTTGAATAATGATTTTTTTTTATTATTCGAATAAATGTGTTTTTCAGGCAAAAAAAAAACAAACGAATTGCAATACTTTCAAATACTTTCTAGAAACAAAGGATGACATGTTGAACGCTCTTGAAAATCATGTTGTTGTGGAAAAATGTGTTTCAATTGCAGAATGCCTTTTCCCATGCTGACAAATAACTCCGCTTGTGACCGCTTGAAAACCCCAGAGAGTCAATCCATCGCAGTTCTCGCTAGCGAACGTCAATTTGAAAGCCCACGACGCTTGATTCTCACGTGAAACCAGATCGATTTTATCGCCAGTACGAAACCGCTGGTACGATCCCAAACATGTTCATAAACGCTGCTGATCTCACACATTCGATCAACACCACCCGTTTTCGAACACACCTCTCCCCATTCGCACACCTATCGATCCTATGCCCATTCACGAATTCCTACCCGGTAGGTAATTTGCCAACCCACAATTAACATTCTCAATCAAAGTAAATATCCCACCCCGTGGTGCGGAGTGGTGTGTTCGAGCAATTAAATGTTGCATTTTATTCACATCGTGATGCCGTGAAGCCCACCACCGAGACTCGATCCTGGCGTGTACGATCGCGCGCAACTATGTTTCGCAGAGCTATTGAGAAGCATATTCACAGTTAATTAACAGGCGAGCGCACAAACAGACATTATTAAATTGCATAAATAATCAATAATGGTATCGAAACAAATCATATCCATAAACCCACGACATCGCCACCATCATCATGAGTATCATCATCATCATCATCAAACCATCGTGATCGTCATTGTCGACCGAGGTTGAAGTCCCACGACAGGTTCGGAGCGCCGGCGAACTATGGACCGTAACCAAAAGGCACATCTGACAAAGCCCCGAGAAGAGCCTGAGTGTGTGTGTGATCAACAAAAAGATGCTGCGATCCAAAAATGAATGGATATTTTGCCGAAATTTGTTTCTCTTGCTTTTATGGATAGACTGAAACGACCGAAAGTGGACAACAAAAAATGGTGATAATAAACCAAAAATCAAACGGTATACGGTTTCACACAATTAATATGCATATCGGGGGGAAACGATACGTTTTTCCGTGGCCGCGGTTTCGATCGCGCTCGTTTGTGTCTTGCGCGAGGGGGATGCTGGGAGGCTGCGTTCGTTTGATGTAGTTTTTTTTTTCCTCTGGTTTAATGTTGTGCGGAACAGCCGAGGTTGGAGTTGAAATTGATCATCCGAAATGAGAATGCTACGCTAGAGTTTGGGCGTCGTATTTTATGGACCATGGACCATGGAGAGATTGGTTCGAGTGTTCAAAACAATCGATAAGAGCACGGTAATAAATCAGTTGGTTTCCAACGCGCGCGATGCCAATCCGTTGAATTTGTTTTATTCCCGGCGATAAGCTGCGATAGCGGCGGAATAAGTCCAAAGGATTTGTCGGAATGATCGTTTGGGATTCAAATCAGCGCCTCATAGCGAGCGCTACTACTTCAGGAATACAGGTTGGGTATCGTTAAAAATATTCAGTAAAAGATTGATAAGCATCTCAAAGACAAAAAGCTATAGATTATTTCGGACAAATTACATCCGAAAACTGAAAGAATGGATCATAAATTCGGGGAAATTTATCAGTTGGAAATGCACAATTTCTGAGCAATGCAGAAAAGATCAATAAATTGATATAACATTTCTACGAATTCATAACTCAGATCGGTGCCATCATGCATCATTTAAACGGTGTTAAATTGTGACTTTCCAACTCTTCGACATAAATCGTGACATATTATTGTTACAATCACATGTGAAATATAATTGTGTTTTGTGAAAATTGTATGATACCATCAACCAGAAACTTTTTTTTTCTCGTTACGTTACGTTGTATCGAAGCAAATTTTTTTTTGATTGATGCAAAACTGTTCATGATTACTAGGGTGCCAATCAAAGTGGTCATGTCTAATTTCAAAAAGTTACCTCATAAAAAATGTTCACCGCTTCGAAAAAACACCCTGTGCCAAATATTAGCTCAATCGGACTTACGGGAGAGTGGCGCGGTCAAAGCTTGAGGTTTTTGAAAATCGAAAATCGAAAAAATCGGGGTTTCGGAAAAAAAAATTTATGCCAAATGTCTTAAAATTGCATGAAACGTCGAGATCTAGTGTCATATCGAAATATTTTTTTTTGGTCAAAAATCGACACTCTGAGACTTAGTTTTCTTCGAGAGTACGAGATTAAACATATGGTTTTAAGTGCCAATAATAACAGTTGTCTCGATTTTTCATTCGGAACTTGCTGCAAAATGTTGATTTGCAAGATAATATACCCTTTGCAATATATTAGCTCATTCGAACTTTATTTATTAGTGTCACAGACGTAAAAATTTGAGTTTTTAAAAAAAAACCAAAGATCACCGAAAATCGGGGGTTTCAAAAAAAATTGTTGGTGCCAAGTGTCTTAAAATTGAATTACTCGTCAAGATTTACTATTATTTGGAAAAAAAACTTGGAAAAAAAATTTTTTTGGCGCTTGGTCGTTTTTCGTCGATTTTTAACAATTTTTTGAGATTACTGTAAATCTCGATGTGTCATGCAATTTTAAGACATTTCAAACATTTTTTTTTTGAAAACCCCGAATTCCGGTGATTTTTCGGTTTTCAAAAAACTCAAATTTTAACGTCTGCAACACTAATAAATGAAGTTCGAATGAGCTAATATTTTGCATAGGGTATATTATCATGCATTTCGCAACAAGTTCCGAATGAAAATCGAGATAACTATTTTTATTGGCACTTAAAACCATATTTTTTCGTCTCGTACTCCGAAAAAAAAGTAAGTCTCTGAGTGTCGATTTTTGACAAAAATTTTTTTTCCTATATGACACTAGATCTCGACGTTTCATTTTAAGACATTTGGCCTCAAAAATCTGTTCTCGAAAACCCCGATTTCCTTTACTCTCCCTTTGGATGATTTTTCGATTAAAAAAAACTCAAACTTTGACCACTTTGCGCCACTCTCTCTTAAGTCCGATTGAGCTAATAATTGGCATAGGGTGTGTTTTCGAGGCGGTGAATATTTTGTATAGTTTGTATAATTTTCCCCATACATTCATTGGCACCCTAATGATTACTCAATAATGCGCTAAACTCATTTTCTATCGCCCATCAGTATTTATAAACCTTTCTTATACCCATTTAAGATAATTTTCGTAGACAAACATGATCAGTTTTAAGTAGAGGAAAAGTTCTGAAAAAAATTAGGCGAAATGGGTATTAATTAGTGATTAAACGGATAGTAGTTTGGTCGGCTACCGGATAGCTTCAAGGCCGGTTAGCCGGATATCCGGCAGTGGGATATTCGGCTTTTTATTTGCGGATACGAAACTGAAAGACACTGTATGTTTTTATGAAGCGAACAAAGGATTACATCTTCGAAGAAATAAACACATTTTTACATAAAAATAATGAACTATAAATACATTTTCCGTTTCCGTGAATATCCTTTAGTAAAGATTCAAGTTTTCTGCAAGTAATCTTCAACAGGGTTTTTTTCTGATAAGGGTTCAACTAGATTTTAGTTTTTTTTCAGATTTTTAAATTTTGGATTATAAATCTAAAAGCCGAAAATCTGAAATCCGAAAATTGAAAAAAAAAACAACATCCACAAATAAATAAAAAATCAACAGATTTTTATTTATTTTAGTTTTTTTTTGAGCAATGTATTTTTTACTTTTGGGTTTTCAATTTTGGACTTCCAGACTATCGACCTTTAGTATATCTTAGGAATCGATTTCATTCTATTTCGGATTTTAGAATCTTAGGTTTTTGTCCTTAATTTTTTGGATCTTAGATTTTTAGATTTTTTTAATTTTAGATCTTTGGAATTCAGATTTTGGATTTTGAGATCTTGTCTTGAATGGAACTAACATTCCCAATGGAACTATTGCCTCCTCAACCTGGGTATTACTTGCATCATTTTTACTAGTACAGGTCGGACTCGATTATCCGGAGCAGGGTTGCTAATGGTCACCATCATAACACTATCCATGGAGACGGATGTGCTATGTCATTGATGAATATTCGAGCTACAGCGGAATTAAAAAATGTCATATAACATCTCGACATTTATTCGTTTTAGCCATTTTACCGTTCATCTTTCTGTAATCGGACAACAGTGTTCACGAGGAGCGTTCATCGCTTAGAACGTTCATTCAACACATTTTAATTGATACGGGAGAGTTTGACAGTTTTTTCCTTTTTGCTTTGCCTCAATCGTACGGCAATCGAATTTACGTCGGAACCGTTCTTCTTTTTTGAGACACGTTAAGCGTATCCTTCGTATTATGGGAGATTCATCATCAATCGGTGAGCGGAAGAGATTCCGAGAAATTTTATTGAATGAATGTACCGTTGTAGAAAACGGATTTATTACATGTGCCATTGACACGAGCAGAATATGTAAATACCGTCAGCCGATCATAAAATTAGATAGCGGAAACTTCATCCGTCATATTCGGAGAGAACATGCTGAGCTAGCGAAAGCTCGTGGTTTGTTTCGTGAAGACATAGAAATTGTTGCGAAAAGAAGGAATGTTTGTAAGAAGCTCATAGCCATCGATCGGCAAATGTTTCTGGAAGCAATGATAAAGCTTGTCTCCGTCCATCACGTTCCTTTGCACTGCGTGGAGTGGGAAGGGTTCAAACTCTTGTTGGACCCTATCAGCGACGCACTCAATGTTAATATGCACCGAGGTAACTTGAAACAACACTTGTGTGCGGCAGCTGCTGAGATCCGTAACGCCATTCAACAGACAGTCAAAGGAAAGCTACTTTCTTTGAAAATTGATAGCGCTACACGTTATGGATGGCACATTCTTGGAGTAAACCTCCAATTTTTTGATCAGGAGAGACAAGAAATCGTAATCTACACAATTGGTAATAGTAAATATTAACATATTTGATAACATACAACGCAATAGCTTCTTCATATTTAAGGAATGATCGAGCTAAAGGAAAGACATACATCGAGACTTTTTTTTTTTTTTTTATCCAAAATATATATTTTTATTAAGGCCCATATGGCGTCAACCTGACGGGGCCGGGAGTTCAATATTTCGACAATGTTTGCCTTATAACTATGTTAGTAATATGTAACCGATTACTCGCGGTTGGCTCGAGGTTAGTATTACAAGTGTTTTCGTAATTGTGATGTTGCTGTCTTCAATGATCTGTACCTGTGCCCGACACGGGATACTTCCTATTGGGATGCAGCTGACCATTAATCAGCAACGCCCCCCTTGTCTGTACCCCATATCTAGCGTGGTGCGTCTTCTCGAGGAATCCAGGATAGAATGGTCACTAGCCGGCGCAATCATCAGCTCGTGTAGAGTTGTCATGAGCGGTACAATCTTTGGCTTTTGTTGAATCATCAGTGGACTGCACAACCTTTGGCCCGTGTATCTGTAAAGAGTGTGTGTATGTATTGCCGCGACTAAGTAAAAGTTTATAGATCGAATAGGAGGGATACGAAACAGGGACACAACGAAGGAAAAATCATTAAACGTTGACATCGGCGTTCCTGAGGAACAGGTATAGATGAAGCAGAAGATCAGGATCACGGCTACCTAAGATATCCCGGACGGGGATATCCGATTGTCTGCCTTTTGCTCTCAGTGCTCTAGAGAGCTGAGAGCGAGCAGCATGGAACCGGATACACGACCAGACAATATGCTCGATGTCGTGGTAGCCATCGCCACAATCACAAAGATTGTTTGCTGCGAGCCCAATTCGAGAGAGATAGAGATAGAGATGCGCGTTTAGGTTGTAGTGATTGGACATAAGCCGAGATATCATGCGAATGAAATCACGACCGACATTCAATCCCTTAAACCAAGCTTTCGTCGAAACCTTAGGGATAATCGTGTGTAACCAACGACCGAACTCATCTTCACTCCACATGCGCTGCCAACTAACGAGTGTGTCCTGACGAGGAATGTGAAAAAATTCGTTATAAGTAATTTGCCTTTCAAAAAGTGTGCCTTCTGAAGCGCCCACCTTAGCTAGCGAGTCCGCTTTCTCATTCCCCGGAATCGAGCAATGAGAGGGAACCCATGCTAAGGTAATCTTGAATAATTTTTCGACCAAAACACTCAATAGATGTCTTATTCTTGTTAGGAAATAAGATGAGCGTTTATCAACTTTCATTGAGCGGATTGCCTCTATTGAGCTGAGACTGTCTGAAAAAATAAAATAGTGGTCGATGGGCAATGTTTCAATGATCCCTAATGCGTAATATATCGCACCCAGTTCAGCGACATACACGGAACAAGGATCTTTGAGTTTGAAAGAGGCACTGGAATTTTCATTGAACATGCCGAAGCCAGTGGACCCGTTTATGAATGAACCGTCAGTAAAGAACATTTTATCAGATCTAACTTTCCCATATTCTGCCGAAAATATCGGCGGAATAGAATCGGAGCGTAGGTGATCTGGGATTCCATGGATCTTTTGTCGCATGGACAGATCAAAATTGACAGAGGAATTGCAAAAGTATGGGAAGCAAACTTGGTTGGAGATGCTCGGTGAAGGGTGCACTTCATGGGTAAGGTACTCATGGTATAGAGACATAAAACTTGACTGAGGAGTCAGTTGGAGTAGATTTTCGAAGTTATCAATCACCAATGGATTCATGATCTTGCAACGGATGAGAAATCTGTAGGATAATTCTGTGAACCGAAGAGTAAGCGGGGGTACTCCTGCCAAAACTTCGAGACTCATCGTATGTGTCGAATGCAAACACCCCATGGCTATACGCAAGCAACGATATTGTATTCTCTCCAGCTTGAGAATATGAATCCTGGCAGCTGATCGGAAGCAAAAACTGCCATATTACATCGAGACTTATTAAAACTAAAATTGAAGAGATCCTTGCTCTATACGAAATCTCATTGGAGCAAATCTTCACCGTAACCTCCGACAACGGGGCTAATATGATTGCCACTGTAAGGGAATTACAGTCATATTTGCAGCTCCACGTTCTTACTATGACCGCTGAGGAAGATATGGAAGACGATCTAGATGGTTCCGTCGATTTGACTGAAGCTATCGAAAGTGAATTCTTGAATACTATAACGCCGGTCAGATGCTGTGTACACACTATGCAACTGGCAGTGTTTGACGTGAATAAATCCTGTGAATCGGAGATTCGTCACTGTACTTTAGTTGCGAAAAACTGCCGAAAAATTACATATAAGCCAGTTTTCGATCTACGGAATCAATCACTGCCGCCACTTTACTCTAAAACAAGGTGGGGAGGAATCTTTGATATGCTGCAGCATTTTGAAAAAGACGGGTGGGTAATGTCGGGGACATAACCGGAGTGACGTAGGACTATACAAAGGGGATAGCTTTTGTTAAATATATATTTTATTATTTTGGATAATGTTTTAGAAAGCATTGAACTTTATTTCCTAAACTCTTTTTTGGAAGGTTTAATGGCCCTGAAAAGCGCCTTGTTTTATGGAATGGTTCCCATTTAGAAAACTTAGTACTCGTGGTTTTGAAAAAAACCATTTCGAACGCCCTCGATGCCGCCTTGTTCTGGATTTGCCACCAAAGCAGTTTGTATAAAGAACAAACTTTTTTCTTCTGCTACCTGATGCCGTTTTGCGATTGCGTTTGCCACTCGCCATTCGCTGCAACTGCCTGTTGTCTTGATGTCCGCCGAACCGAATGTGTTATGTTCCGAATGCAGGTTTTCTTATCGTCGCGAGCAGCTTTGCCAGCTAACTCGATCACTCCGGCGGCCGAAACTATATAACGCCGGCTAGGTGGACTGGTACACAGGTACTAACGCGCTCGACCTAGCTACCTTTTCCGGTGCAATTGGCGGATACACCTACGGGAAATTGCAGACCACCACGGTTCGAGCGGGATTTTGCCTTTCCCTTCTCTTTTCCTCCTTTGTTGAGTACACGATGCCGATGCCGTACAACCACACGGGTTTACGGTTTGAAAGAAAATAAGATATTTTTTTGGGGTCCGCGTGTTTTATACTCTAGCGGTACACACTCACAGGATAGAGACAAATCGGCAGACTCAGCCAAAGGGGCGGGTCCAACGAGACGAACGAATGAGCGTTAAAAGGGAGCGATGGCAAAAAAATACATTCATTACGATTTGTTCGCTCGTTGGATTCACATACAGACTAAAAAGGGTCCTTTTCAGGATCACAAAAAGTCTAAAGAGTTTATTGTTTTGTTATCACTCGATATCCCCATCTTGTTCGGCTAAACCTTCCTGTTTAGCGATTTGTTGTCACTCGCCACAGCTTTCACAGTTGGAAAATTTCTTCCCATCCAGCTTGTGACATATTTTACAGTAAATTACATTCAATGACACGTCGCATTACCACTACTCAGTGTCGGATTGGAGGTAATTTTAACCTGTAATTGAACATTTGCGATGACAGTGGTACAGTGTCGACTTTCAATGTGGGGTCATAATTTGGATCTCTATGTTTACAAAAATGTCCAACTAAATATGTCGCATTACATGTCCGTCCAATTAGCTAAATGTCGAACTAATTGTAAATTACTGTACTTTCAATCTGGAAACAATTTAAGAATTGGTGAAAATTGAATAATCAGGAAAGTCCCCAACTATCAATAAGCTCAGAACAACTGACAAATTCACATACTCATCAAATCCTGGCAAACAAATTATGAAAACATCAATTTGTGTTTTATTATTATTTTGGATAATGTTTTAGAAAGCATTGAACTTTATTTCCTAAACTCTTTTTTGGAAGGTTTAATGGCCCTGAAAAGCGCCTTGTTTTATGGAATGGTTCCAATTTAGAAAACTTAGTACTCGTGGTTTTGAAAAAAACCATTTCGAACGCCCTCGAAGCCGCCTTGTTCTGGATTTGCCACCAAAGCAGTTTGTATAAAGAACAAACTTTTTTCTTCTGCTACCTGATGCCGTTTTGCGATTGCGTTTGCCACTCGCTACTCGCTGCAACTGCCTGTTGTCTTGATGTCCACCGAACCGAATGTGTTCTGTTCCGAATGCAGGTTTTCTTATCGTCGCGAGCAGCTTTGCCAGCTAACTCGATCACTTCGGCGGCCGAAGCTATATAACGCCGGCTAGGTGGACTGGTGCACTGGTACTAACGCGCTCGGCCTAGCTACCCTTGCGGGGAACTCTAGATCAACACGAGCGGGAACTCCAGATCAAGGTTCGAGCGGGATTTTGCCTTTCCCTTCACTTTTCCTCCTTTGCCATATCCAACCATGGCTGCTTGTGTTGGTTTGTTGATGTGAGGTGATGCGAAACGATGTGGTGTACGGTTCGGATGAGAATGATCGTTACGGCAGCGGAGAGGGGATTTTTAAGCTGACTGGCTGGCTCGAGAATTACGCATGTGTGAGACTGCGACCAATGTTTCGTTCATTTTTTTCTTTTTCCTTTCCAATCGTGCTTCATTCTATTTCGCTGCTGCTCTGGTTGCCCGTTTTGGTCGGTACGATTTGAGGAGCACAAAATGGACCAATCAAAAATGGGCACATAGTGTATTTGGACAATGCTTGATATTTCACAGTTATTCAATTGTTTATCTCAAGAAAAATGAAATGTTATTCGTTATGATAGATGCGTAGATATATTTCCTATCAATTGATGCAAAAACCTTTGCGATCTATTGAGAAATGCTCGAGTTATAAGCGTTCCAAATCTTGCATTTTTTCCTACTTGTTCAGTGCCTAGATTTCCATTTCACCCCCTATATCTTCCGGTTAGACGTAGTCCTACGTCAAAATCATGACGATTTCTACAAGGACCTTGGATCCCAATACCCCGAGCTAGGTAACTTTCTATAATGATATTTGTTCAGGTTGCTACTGCTTCACCAATAGTTACAACGACTCACCTCATCCAATTAATACTGATAACAGAAATTTTATAACTGTTCGAATTATTCAACAGTTACATTTGTGCATATGCATCTGATAATAATAATGTTTCCTTTTAGATTTTTCCAATCAGTGGGATTTTATTGAGGAATATATCACCGCATTTGAGCCAGTTTACGTAGCCACGAAAACCATGCAGGCTATGCATACTCCACTGGGTGGCTTTTATTTGATATGGATCAAGGCAGTGATGGAAGTTGGGAAAGCAACATCAAACAGATTCGCAGATTCATTGGCCACATCACTTACAAAGAGGCTAAAACAATTGAAAGATAACATAGTTTTGAAGTCTGCACTTCTTATCGATCCTCGTTTCACCTATCTCAACTCTTCAATATTTTCTGCAGACGAGAAAGAAGAAGTTCGGGTATATTTACATCTAAAAATTTGTATTTCGAAAATTACATTTATGATAATCGATTTTATAGGCCTTCGTCATTGCTACGTGGGAGTGGATTAAACGGTTGAAAGCACATGATTCCAGCCTACAGTCTACATCAGTCACATCAGCTTTACCTTGTAATGACCTAGATGCTTTTATGACGAACATGTTCTGTGGATCTCTTCCTGAGCAAGGTTTACCTGAGAGAATGGAAAACTCATTTGTACGACAGCTCAACGCATTAGATTTGGAACAACACCAGCAACACTCGTTCGATGTGTGTAAACACTGGTTGGTCCGCAAAAATACTCACCCTGAGTTACATGATGTTGCAATGATCCTGCTTGCAGTTCCTTCGAATCAAATATCCGTCGAAAGAGCTTTTAGTGCTTTGGGTCTAGTTTTGTCAGACAAGCGCACAAACCTTTCCGATGACACGCTGGAGAATATATTGCTTATAAAGCTTAATAAGAAATTATTTGATAAAATTCTTCCTAGATTGTACAATCTTCACCAATTTTCTTCTATCTTCAATTGACACATATTGTATGATAAAATTTATATTTTTTTTTCCTTTATTGATTTAATTAGGCTCAAGTGGATAAAGAGCCACCATCAAGCAATACATTTTAAAACTATTCGAATATATTATTTTTTTTCTCGACTCGAGGAATCCAGGATAGAATGGTCATCATCCGGCGCAATCATCAGTTCGTGTAGAGTTGTCATGAGCGGTACAACCTTTGGCTCTTGTTGAATGATCAGTGGACTGCACAACCTTTGGCCCGTGCATCTGTAAAGAGTGTGTGTATGTATTGCCGCGACTAAGTAAAAGTTTATCGATCGGATAGGAGGGATATGAAACGGGGAAACAACGAAGGAAACATCATTAAACGTTGACATCGGCGTTTCTGAGGAACAGGTATAGATGAAGCAGAAGATCAGGATCCCGGCTACCTAAGATATCCCGGACGGGGATATCCGATTGTCTGCCTTTTGCTCTCAGTGCTCTAGAGAGCTGAGAGCGAGCAGCATGGAACCGGATACACGACCAGACAACATGCTCGATGTCGTGGTAGCCATCGCCACAATCACAAAGATTGTTTGCTGCGAGCCCAATGCTGCGAGCGAATATATTATAACTACATAATTATTAACTTCTCTAATTTCTAATTAGCTAAAACTACAGTGCAATATAAAAAAAATATATAATTTATTCCTTCGTCGCCTCGTCGGTATTATCCTTGTCTTGAACAGTGCCTGTGGTGGGTCGTAACAACTACATCGCCAGTTGATGTAGCAACGGTATCCTTTGGTAGTGAGTGCCTCCTTGTTATGTTAATAGCTCCTGTAATGATCTTATCTCAACGGGTACTAAGTTCTGCTTGTGTAATAGTAAGGGAGGGAGAATGGACAGTGGGAGTAGGAGATGTGAGCTAAATAATAACATTAGCGCTTCTTAGGAAGACATATATGGGGAACATAAAATTAGGGTCGCGAGTAGCTAAGATATTGCGAACTGTCATGCGTGAGTGTACTCCTTGAGCCTCTAAATCGGCAACCAGTTTAATTCTTTCATTGCAAAATTCATTACATGACCAAACAACGTGCTCGATGTCATGATATCCTTGACCACAATTGCATAAATTGTTAGTAGCAAGACCTATGCGGAAGAGATGCGCATTTAGCGCGGAATGATTGGACATCAATCTGGACATAGTTCTAATAAAATTTCTGTCAAGATCTAACCCTTTAAACCAGGCCTTCGTTGAAGCTTTGGGGATAATAGAGTATAGCCATCTCCCAAGCTCATCTCTGTTCCATTGGTTTTTCCAACTGGTGAGTGACTGCTGTCGGGAAATGGAGAAGAATTCCCGATACGCTATTTGTCTTTCAAAAACTGTGCCCTGCATACAACCCATCTTTGCGAGTGTATCCGCTTTTTCATTACCAGGAATAGAGCAATGGGAAGGAATCCAAATGAAAGTGATTCGAATACTTTTATCAACAAGAGAATTCAATGCATTCCTAATTTCGATTAGAAAATGTGATGCTTTCGTCTGTTGTTTCAAGGATTGAATGGCTTGTATACTGCTAAGACTATCCGAGAAAATAAAATAGTGTTCAGGTGGTAAGGACTCAATGGTCTTAATTGCATGATATATTGCAGCCAGTTCGGCAACATACACTGAACAAGGGTCTTCAAGTTTATGAAAGCTAGTGTAATGTTCATTAAAGATACCAAAACCAGTGGATCCGTTGATTCTTGAACCATCAGTGAAAAACAATCTTGACGAATTGATATGGTTATATTTTGAAGCGAAAATATTAGGGATTAACGATGATCGAAGATGATCTGAAATGTCTCGAGTTTCGTCCTTCATAGAAAGATCGAAATCAACGGAAGATCTGCAAAAATTCGGAAAGCTAACATTATTGAAGATGTCTGCTGAAGGTTTTATTTCTTGAGAAATGTAATGAGAGTACAGATCCATGGATCTCGACCGTTGGTTCAACTCGAGAAGCTTCTTACAATTCTCAATTACTAATGGATTCATGATTTCGCTTCGGATTAAGAAGCGATAGGACAGTTCCCAAAACCGAACCTGCAATGGTAAAACACCTGCCAAGACTTCAAGGCTCATGTTGTGTGTTGATTGCATGCACCATTTGTTTTTTTATACCAAAGGTCGTCTGAATTTCGGAAGCAAGTAACGCAAGACAATCATTTGTCCCTTTGCCCTTGCGGAAACCGAACTGCGTATCTGATAAAAAGTTATTCTCTTCAACCCATTCGTTTAAACGTCGGAGTACCATTTTTTCCAATAACTCACGGATGCAAGATAGCATGGCTATTGGTCTGTATGAGTTATGGTGGGAAGCTGGCTTATTCGGTTTTTGAATGGCTATTACTCTCACTTGTTTCCACTCGATAGGGACAATATTTTGCTCAATAAACTTATTAAATAACCTTAATAAACGTTTCTTAGCGACGTTTGGAAGGTTCTTCAAAAGATTAAATTTGATTCCATCGGAACCAGGAGCTGAATTATTGCACGAAAGAAGTGCAAGTGAGAATTCAGTCATAGAAAACAATGTCTCGTTATTACTATTGGAAGACGATGCATTACGAGATATGTCTTCTGCAGGGACAAAATCTGGACATACTTTTTTGGCAAAATCAAGAATCCATCGGTCTGAATACTCTTTGTTTTCGTTTGTATGGTTTTTGTTTCGCAAACACCTGGCTGTGTTCCACAGGGTACTCATAGATGTTTCCCTTGACAAACCATTGACATATCGTCGCAAATAACTGCGTTTTTTCGCCCCAATAAGATTTTTGAATTTGGTCTCCAAAAGTTCATACTTATCAAAATTTTCCATTGAGCCAGTTTTGCGAAAAATTTTGAAAGCAGAGGATTTATTGAAATAAGCATCCGAGCACTCTTTGTCCCACCAAGGTGCACCAGGGCGTCGGCGAAGTTTTGCACCAGGGAAACGTTTCGTTTGAGCTTGAATGGCAGTGTGGTAAATCAAACCAGCAATGAAATCATATTCTTCTAGAGGTGGAAGTTCAGGAGTCGAATTGATGCTCTCTGATATAATACTAGCAAATTTCTCCCAGTCAATATTATGGGTAAGATCGTATACAACTTCGACCAATTTCTGTGGACACATCTCATTGGCAATAGAAACAAGGATTGGTAAGTGATCGCTACCGTGAGGATCTTGGATTACCTCCCACATACAATCTAACGATAAAGTAGACGAACAGAGTGACAAGTCTAGTGTACTTTCTCTTGCAGGGGGCTTGGGTACTCTTTTAGCTTCGCCAGTGTTCAAAATTGATAAATTGAAATTATCGCATAGATCGTAGATGATTGAGGAACGGTTATCATCATATAGTGCCCCCCAGGCCACACCATGTGAATTGAAATCACCCAATATTAACTTGGGTTCAGGTAAAATCTCGATAATTCCATCGAGTTGGTTGCGTGAAATTCCAACTCTGGGAGGAATATATACAGAAGCAATGCATAGGTCTTTTTCTCTTAACGTGGTTTGACAAGCAACTACCTCGATTCCTAGAAGCGATGGTAATGGGATTTTATAGAAGGAATGGCATTTTTTGATCCCCAAAACAATTAGGCATCGAGAGAGAAAATGGTTGCAAGGAGGGGCCATTTTTCTGTCAAGAATGGAAATAATGCAGGAACCAAACTAATGATAATACTTTTGAGGGGCTCGGGAATGTTTAAAGCATCTAGAATGTGACTCGCAATACTTGGAAGGGAAAATAACCCAGCTTTGGAAGACACGGACGGAGTGTTCACGTCTTTTTGTGTTCTCGGGGAAGTAAAACCAGGAGGTGTTTGCTTTGGAGATGTTTGTTTTGGAGTTTTATCACTTCCAGAGGATTTCTCAGTTGGTTTAAAATTTTCTTGCTTCTTACGAGGAGTCGGAGGAGTAAGAGGAGCAGAAATTTTTTTTTTTTCTTGAGCCTCCCGGTATTGACATGAATGCTTCTTCAATTGAAGTAAAATTTTCACAATCATCGGTTGGCAGAATTGCATAAGGGTTCTCTTGTGCTCCAGGATTAGGGGTCTCTTTTGCCACAGCCCTTTTGAGCATTTCAGCAGAGGTCATCTTGGATCGTTGTTTGAGAGAGTTCTTAACTTTTGCCTCCCGCGATTTAAACGCTGGACACGCAGAAAGATCGTGAACTTCTCCTTTGCAGAAAATGCAGTTATCGGCATCTTCAGAGCATGATTTATCCTCATGCATCCCCCCACATTTTGCACAACGTATCTTGTTGCTGCAGTGGGAGTCTGTATGCCCCAATTGCTTGCATTTCATACAGCTCATCACTTTAGGTACGTAAAGGCTCACCGGAAGCAAAACCTTTTCAATTTCCACAAATTGTGGAAGAGCTTTTCCGGGAAAGGTTACTCGAAACGAACCTGATTCGAAGTACTCTTTCCCTTTTTCGGAATGAGATACCGAATGCAATTTCTTGCAAGCAAGTATCTTCAGATGATCAATATTGGCATTCTTGAATCGACCTTTTCCTTCGCGTAATATTTCATCACACGTTAGACTAGGGTCGGTGATGACACCATCAATTTCAACGTCTTTTGATGGAATATAAACAAAATATTCTTCCGTAAAAAGTTTGCATTGCGTTATCTCAGTGGCTTGCTTGTGGTCTTTGACAACCACGCGAAGCTTGTTCTGTCTAATTAGTTTTATCGAATCGACCATGCTGAAAATCTTTTTGAGTTCTCTGGCTATTGTCAAAATTCTCAAAGCTTTCTGACGGGGGTGAAAATAAACATTGTAAGGTCCATCGGAATCTTCAGGATAGGACTTAATCCGAGGAGCTGTTTTTGATGGTGGATCCGGGTTCCCCGGCTCCGGGATAGTTGATTCATTATTAGGAATGGGAGGGGCAGGGGAACTGTGGTGTTTAGTAACATCCACTTCCATTGTGAAAGCAAGAAATAAATTTCTTGTTAATGAGGACGATAAAAACAGGAAGGAAAAGCAAAAAAGGGTAGCAAAAAGCAGAACTTAGCCTACCTGTTTTCGAAGAGTAACTCCAACAAGCTGGGTAGCTGACTGTAAGCCGGTGACGATGTTAGTCCAGGTAGTCGATGGGTGCCCTGTTTAGGTCCTGAGTGCTAGCGAGTATGTATACCTGTAAAACACATTTTTTTAAAAATAGGTAGCAAAAGAGTAATAGAAAAAAAAATTGATACTTCCTTTCCACTCTGCAGCGAAAGAAAAACACGTCCTTCTCCGATGAGATCAGGGAAGGAACCAAAATTTATATTTGCTTTCATTAAATTTTCTCGAATTATTTATTCTGTCGTTTTAATATCACCTAGTTTTAGTATGAAAAATTGATTCATAACCCATATTAGGTCAACCATTCCATACCAAACCGATATACTGGTTCTCAGATTTTCGTGAAAAGTGGTAATTTTGTTCTTTACCGCGTATTTTACTATTTTTTCATTAGACTACTTCCGAAAAATCGACTTTTCCCCCTTTTTTCTAGAAATTACTTTTTCCAAATATTCATAACTTTTGAAGTGCCAATATCAGAGAGCTGTCTTTTTGCGTTTATGAGTTATGATTTTTCAAAGTCAACATTTTTCCAGATTTCGTTCAATATCCCTATGTGACTATACTAAGTCTATGTAAATAGAATACAATTAAGGCATTTTTTTTTTTCAAAAAAGACTCATTGGCTTCAAATCGATATATTGATCATCTAAATCGGCTCATTAGTACAAAAGTTATAAATGTTTGATAAAAGTCATTTTTGGAAAAACGGGAACAAATGATTTTTCGTACCATCGGTTAACTTTGAAAAATCCACCGAAAATTGCACAACGAGAATGGTTTGCTAGTCCCATGCGTCATTCTGTGTGTTCTTTGTACAATTTGGTTGATTCAGGTCAATCACGGAGAGCAACTACGAATTGTACAGTCTACCCAAGCTCAAGCTCAAGCTCATCGGTTAACTTTGAAAAATCATAATTCAAGTACAAAATAGTATACAATATATGTAAAAAAAACCTTAGCTTCCAAGAAAAAAATAAGAAAAAAACAGGCGCCCTCGGTCCCGAACCATGTAAACTATAAAAAAACAATCAATGATTTTAATAACAAGATCCTATTTTTTCGCAAACATTGGATTTTTTCATAGAAGAATAGCTAATTGGCTTCAATTTGATATGTTGATCATCGGAATCGGTAATGTAGTTCAAAAGTTATGAATTTTTGAAAAAGTCAATGGCCACATATATTTGTTATTATGGGAGAGCCTGCGGTCAAATCAAATTTAAATCTTGGTCAAATGACATTCAAAGTACAATCCCAACAAAGCGGAATCAAAGTACTGTTATGACTGCGGAGGGGGGAAAAAAAGACGGTACATTTGGAGAGCATTTTTTCACCGCTCATCTGAGCACGGTCGATAGAAAGAGATGAAACATAAACATTCAATTTACGGTCGTGTTCACGAGTTGTGTTCATTCGTGATATGACTGTTACAGTCGAGGTAATAAATTCATGGTCAGGTTCACAGTATATAATGAGTCATAACATTCACATAAATACACTGTATTAATGTCACCAAAAATGTCGACTGTTTACAAGACTGATCCGGAGTATTGATTTTTTTTTCACTCGAATCCTCCGGATAATCGAGTCAAAACATTTTTTTTCTTTATTTGTTTTTTTTTGCATGTATTTTTGGTTATTTGAAAATAAAAGAGGAATTTGATTTTTGATTCATCCCCTTAAAGTCAGAAAACACCTTTCTCACATGAAAAAAAAAATAATTTATCCAGATTCTCTCAGGAGGTGATGGACGATATTATTTGATGAAAATAATCCTCCAACGCATATGTTCAATTTTCAACAATGACAGAGTTATAGAACTTTTTTTTGTTTCGGACTCTGTTGCTTCATACTGGCTCTACATTAAAAAGTACGCTACGGAAGACAATTCTGATGCTTTCATTTGAAAGATGAGAAAATTTAGCACAGGATATAGTAATGGAACAACTAAATTAGTGAATTTTAATAACATTTTGGAAGTGAAACACTTAAAAGTTAGTAGTTTCTAATGTTTTGTTATTCATATTATCCTAAAAATTTATATTAATCTAGATTGTTTCTATCAATTAAAATGTAGTTCTTTAACCGCTCCCCAATTTGTTCTTTGACGCACAACTTCTATCTTTCCTAATTTGGCTGCAATAGCGATAAATGGTGAAAATTCAAGCAAAATCTTCAAAAATCACGATTTTTACCCCACTGTAATAGCCACTTAAACTTCACCTTACGTTGAAAGGTTACATTTCTTCATGAAATAAGTCATATTTGAAATATAAAAAAAATTTTTTTTTTCCAAACTGAATCGAGTCCAAAATTGTATATAATCGAACCACATATAATGGAGTCTGTATATAGTCTAGTCCGACCTGTACTGTATTCTATTAGTCAAATCATTCCATTTGATACCAATATTGAGGGGATTGCAAAAAATATGAGGGTCACTATTTATATTCCGGGAATAGGAACAAAAACAAATAGTTAAGCTGCGAATATATTTTTATTGTTTTTCAAAGTACTCGCCACGATGATCGATACACATGCGCTTAGACCAATTTTCAAAGCATTTATTCCAATCCACACGAGCCTTTTTTTTGAGCGATTGTCAAATTATGTGGGATCCAACGTGAACATAATTTTCGCACAACTAAGTGTTCATGTAAAATCGCATATATGCTGGTGGAACTAATGCTTAGGGATGCCTCAATCTCACAATAGGTTACATGACGATCTTGCTTAATCATTTCGTGCACAGCATCGATGTTTTCTGGCACTACAGTCGATTTTGGACGACCTTCACGAAACTCGTCGGACAGCGAACTACGATCACGATTGAATTCACTATACCAGCGATACACAGTGGTTTTTGATGGAGCTTCATCGCCAAAAGTCAAATTAAGTTGATTGACGCACTCTTGTTGTGATAATCCACGTCGAAAGTCGTAAAAATGTTCACGATTCAGTTCCATTTTTTTGCCGAGACCAAACTTTCAACTAAATATAAAATAAACAAATAGCGTCCGTATGACAAAATGTTCTGAGTACGTATATCGTCAAAAATGTCAAACTTTACGATGGAACCGTCAGATGGACTCACATGACATCAGTGTTGCCAATTCCCGAAATACAAATAGTGACCCTCGTACATACTCGACCATTTTGTGGCGGCAACCTTTTCGAATTTATGTTGTTCATAGTGTAGTGTATTCTCAAAATCAAGCCATTCAGCCATTTTTTTTGCGGCGGCCAAATAGAATTTTTCAAGATCATGGAATACGCAGTTTTATAATGGCAGTAGAATTCAAGGTATGTTCCAAATTTCAGATCAATCATTCAACAGAAACGGGGTCAATTTTCTATTAATGTGGGACAACCCAACAAACATTCAAACATACATAGAAACAGGTCAAGCTGAATGAAACCATTCAAAAAGTAATTAGTTGTTTGGGGACTGCGGCCATCTTGAAATTGGATTTTTCATTATCTGTTCTGTTCTACTAGTCGAGAACTTTCTTTTGATACGTTTTTTGAGCATTTTTCATAGATAACTGTGTTCTACTAGTCAAGCCCTCTCATTTGATACCCATATTGATATGGTTCGGAGAAAATAGGTAATTCGCCATTTTGTAGTTGCCGCCATCTTAGATTTGGATTTTTCATAAATAACTGTATTCTACTAGTCAAGCCCTTTTATTTGATACTCATATTGATGGAGTTGTGAAAAAATATATATGGCGTCATTTTGTGGTGATGGCCAATTTGCATTTGAATTTTTCATAAATAACTGTGTTCTACTAGTCAAGCCCTTTCATTAGATACCCATATTGATGGGGTTCTAAGAAAATATGTAATCCGCCATTTTGTAGTGGCCGCCATCTTAGATTTGAATTTTTCATAAATAACTGTATTCTACTAGTCAAGCTCATTCATTTGATACCTATATTGATGGGGTTGTGAAAAAATATATATGGCGCCATCTTGCGGTGGCGGCCATTTTTGATTTGCATTTATCATTACTGTGTTCTACTAGCCAAGCCCTTTCATTTGATACCCATATTAATGGGGTTCTGAGAAAATATGCAATCCGCCATTTTGTAGTGGCTGCCATCTTGGATTTGCATTTTTCATAAATAACTGTGTTCTACTAGTCAAGCCCTTTCGTTTGATACCCATTTTGATGGGGTTCTGAGAAAATATGTAATCCGCCATTTTGTAGTGGTCGCCATCTTGGATTTGCATTTTTCATAAATAACTGCATTCTACTAGTCAAGCCCTCTTCTTTTAATACCCATATTAGCTATTCAATATAGAATTATTATACAAAATATTCAAAATTTCCGAAAATCAAAAATAAAACACTCCGGATAATCGAGTCTCCGGATAATCGAGTCTCCGAATAATCGAGTCCGACCTGTAGTACTAAGTTGGGATTTCGATGCCCAATAACACGCCTTGAATGTATTGTGGAGCCTCACCTCAGTGCAAGCCGGAAGAAAAATCCCCAGCCCGAACGGGAATCGAACCCGAACTCCCGGTATGATAATGTGTGACGCTAACCACTAAACCAGGAGATTTTGAGATGACAGTTTTAAAATTTTAGATTTTTAGATTATAGTTTTCCGCATTTAATTTTTCGACTCATTTAATTTCAGATTTTTCGAATCGTAGATTTTTAGATTTTATATTTTTTTAACTATCTGATTTAATATTTTTGGATTAACGGTTAGTTACTTTTTGATTATTGATAATAAGATTTTCAATTTTTGGTTTTTGAATTTCTAAATTTTAGATCTTTGGTTTTGTATGTCTGAATTTCAGTTTTTTCAGTTCTAGATTTTGAAATTTTGGATTCTAGTTTGTTGTTTTTTTTTTATTTTCGAATTTCATTTTTTCTAAATTAGGTATAACAATTTTTGGATTTTAATTTTAGGTTTTAAGATATATATTTTAGAATTCTACATTTTAAATATTCGGATTTTAGATTAATAGATTTAGGAATTCAAGTTCTCAAATTTTAGACCGCTGGTATTCGGATTTTTAATTTTTGGCTTATTGAATTTAAGACTTTTAGATCTTTTGATTCAACTTTTTTTTTTAATATTTCAGTTTTCTGATTTATCGATTATTGGATTTTAATTTTAAGACTTACAGTTTGTGATTTTGGAATTTGGAATTTGTTTTTGGATTTTGTACTTTAGGATTTAATTTGTTTGGATTGTTAGATTTTGATTTCACGCTTACAGCTTGTAAAATCCCATAAACGATTCACATGCATTCACATGCATGAATTACATGCTTTAAATTTTTTATTTTTTAAGTGTAGATTTTTGATTTATTAATTTGATTGAATCTTAGATTTTTGGATTTTAGATCGATAACATATTTATGGATTTGCTCAAGCTATTGAATTTTAAATTCTTCGTTTTTGGTTTACTTGTTCGTAGACTTTTGGATTTCAAATTTTTAAATTTTAGGATTGCAGATTTTTGGATTTGTTATTTCTAGATTCTAGATTCTCAGATTTTGGATTTTTGTATTCTAGATCTTTGGATTCTAGAATCTAGGAATTTAGATTCATTTCGATTTTTGTTTTTAAATTTTAAGAGCTTTAGATTCTTTGATTTCAGATTATTAGACTTTCTAACTTTAGATCTTAGATCTAATATGGATTTTAAGTTTTAGAATTATAGTTTTTTGGTTTTTTTTTAATTATTTATATGTGTTATTTTGAATTTATGGTATTAAGATTTCGGAGTCCTGAATTCTAGATCTTTGGTTTTATATTTGAGGATTTTAGTTTTTATAGCAGTACATTTTGAAATTTTTGATTATGAATCTAAAAGTCAAAAACCTGAGAACCCAAAAATAAAAATCCATGAGCAACAAAAAAAAATAAAATTCTTAAATCAATCGATTTTTTTTTAATTTTAAATTTAATTTGGCAATGGATTTTTTCAGATTATAGTTTTACGGATTTAATATTTTTGGTTTTATTAAATTTCAATTTTTTTAAATTTTATTATTAGGGATTATTTTTTTTTAGCCCATTTCCATTTGGGTGGTCCGAAAAATATTTTTTTTTCCTTTTTTCAAAAATGACTTTTTTCAATATTCATAACACTTGCACCACTAAGCCGAAGACTTCTTTCAAAACTTAGACTTGCGAAGAAATTGGATTTTATTTTCGTAAAGATTGATTGCATTAGTTATTTTTATAGTTTTCACGGTTAAAGATAGATATTTTTTAAATATTTCAAGGTTCTTTTACAAAAATCCAAAAATTAAAAAAGGTGTTTTTTTTCGTTTTTGAGTTATCATTTCTCAAAGTTAACATGTTTTCAGTCTGTTCAGTGTTCTTCCCCGGCCCCAAAAAATCGTACAAGCAAATTTTCACGGTCAGTAATTCCCATTAAAATTAAACGGTCATTTTTCCATTAAAATTAGTCAGAAAGACAGACAGACAAACAAAAATCCATTTTTATATAGATATCTTTGGATTTCAGATTTATAGATTTCGATATTTACGTGCTCGCATTTTAGATTGCTAGAATTCGGATTTCTGATTTTTGGCTTATTGAAATTTAGGATTTTTAGATTTATGAATTCAACGTTTTTTAATATTTCAATTTTTCGATTTGTGGATTATTAGATTTTAGTTTTAATACTTACAGCTCGTGTGTTTTGGGTTTCATGTTGTTAAAAATTGGACTTTTGGATTAAATATGTTTGGATTATTGGATTTTACGCTTACGGCTTGTGGAAACCTATAAACGATTTATTATCTTATTAAAAAAAAATAAAACTTTGGATTGTGCTTGAATTGCACCAACGTACTTATTGTAATTGTTTTTTTTATAGTTTACATGGTTTCGGGACCAAGGATGCTATATTTTTTCATATTTTTTCTTGAAAACCGAGGGTTTTTTACATAACCAAAATCAAAAAATCAGAGATGTGTTTTCAGTCTTCGTTCAATATTTCTATGCGACTAGACTGGATGTATGCGACTAGAATTCAATTAATTAGCAAATGTGTCATTTTTTCAAAGGCTAGCTTTAATGGCTTTAATTTAATATATCGATCATCTAAATTGGTCCAGTAGTTCAAAAGTAATAAATTTTTGAACAAAATCGTTTTTGGAAAAAAGTGAGAAATAATTTCGAACCATCGGTTAACTTTGAAAAATCATAATTCAAAAACGAAAAAAACGCCTCTCTTGTTCCGAGATATGCTATGTGAAAAATCCTCAAAATTTTTTATGGCAAATGTCTTAAAATTGCATGGAACGTCGAGATCTACTGTCATCTCGAAAAAAAATTTTTTGTCAAAAGTCGACACTTTGGGACTCGGAACTCGTTTTTTCGGAATACGAAGCAAAACGTACGGTTTAGGGTGCCAATAAAAATCGTCATAACGATTTTTCATATGGGACTCCCTGCGAAATGTTGATTCGCACGATAAAATACCCTCTGCAAAATATTAGCTCATATCTGCCGTAATCTCGCAAAGTGACGCAAGCGCCAGGGGTAAGAATTTTCAGTACGAGACTTTTTGTAAAATTGCATGTATAATAAGCATACGCGTACATTACGAAAATCTTATCTGTACAAAATGTGTATTGTTGATGGAAAAACATTGCCATCGGCTTGATTTTTGAAAAAATGCAGTTTTATTTAAGCTATGCCACCAACGCCAGTTTGTTGTGGAAACAGCAAATTTGAATCGCTGTTTCGCTTGATGCCTGAAGAAAAAAGATACTACATATTAGAGAATCCTTGTAATAAACAATTAAATTGATGAGTTTGAACTATTTAGTTCTAATCTTTATGAGCTATATGTGAGAACAGCAAAACACTTCAATCTAGGATATCCTTTACTTTAAGATGAGTTTGATTTTATGAATTTAAAGTACATGGTTTTGTGAGCTTCTTAGTACATGATTTGTAATTCTGAAACAAAATTGCTATTATAAAAGTAACATTATATGGGGATACTACTTTTGATTAAAATATTTGGCATTACAAGCTTTTCGGAAAAGTGTTTTTTACAAGAAAGAAGGCATGTGACTTTTATTATACTAAACGTTCATTGCGGAAGATGTTGTTATGTGAAATTTGCTGTCCCTGCTCGTTTATCGTACTCTATCAGAACAGATCAAAAAATCACATCGCATCACTATCAAATTACGTCACAACATAGGGAAAATGGCGCTTGCGCCCCATCACAGTGGAATTGGCGCTTGCGCCACTTTTCAAGCTTTTACGGGGTCGTTTTTCCACATTTCTGTAAATTTCCACAGTTGTTTGGAAGGATTTGGTATTCTTTATCGATCTGTCAAAATGTCAAATGTCAATGTTGGCGCTTGCGTCACTTTGCGAGATTACGGCAGATATGGACTCCATTTACTATTGTCGCAGATCTCAAAATTTTAGTTTTTTGAAAACCGAAAAATGGCCATTCACATTGGCACTCTACTGTATATATATATACATATATATATATATATATATATATATATATATATATATATATATATATATATATATATATATATATATATATATATATATATATAAATATATATATATATATATATATATATATATATATATATATATATATATATATATATATATATATATATATATATATATATAGATATATAAATCTCGTGTTACGGTGTTTGTTACCGAACTCCTCCGAAACGGCTCGACCGATTTTGATGAAATTGTACTCAAAATACTTGGTAGGTATGAGAATAGGTTGTAAACTATATATGATACCGCTAGGGTACCGATTACCATATGTTTTATACCGATTAGGGTGGTCCTATGCAAAAAAAATCTAAATTATTTTATTTGGCATAAAAGTACATATAACCTCAAAGGTTTACGTCCATTTCCTATTTTTAATCGCGATTTTAGTATTTTGGTATAAATAATATCCAAATAATCGACCCGTAGATTGTTTTTCAAAGAGAACGAATGTCATCCGACCTTGAAACGCAATGCGTATAGACGTCATTGAGCTTCGTGTTCCATTTCTGTGAAGCGTAAATTGTTATGAATTTTCGAGTGAAATAAAACAAAAATTTTAAATGAACTATGGCTCTATTGTGTGTTCTGTGTAACAGAATAACACATTCTTTACATGTAGGGAAAATATCGGAAGAAAATAGTCTCTGATAATTGTTTTATATTCTGGATAATATTTTGGCTGGAATGCAAAGAGATTTATAGAAAAATAGTTGAGTTAGGGTCAAGGCTATGTCTACTAAGTATTCAAACAACAACGAATAAACATTTCCATTCAAATTTCAACAATTTAAATTGCTTTCGGGTCTGCTAATGACGAAATATGGGTGATTGATCGATATTGTTACCACAAACATAGCCTTGCATGGCAGATGGAAACTGTACAATGCATTTTCTTAAAGATTTCACCAACGACACGACCGCAAGCCTAGGTGGATGTCCAATATATCAACGAATGAAAACTGATAATGACGGACAATCATTCATAAAAATTAACAACGCAGACATTGACATGGAAAACCGTTCAGTAGTACCATATTCGCCTCATCTGAGCAAAACATTCGATGAAGAGCAACAAATTGGCAACAACGAAATTTATTCCTTTTTTCAATTTACATTTAACGTTCAAGAGAACAAACATGTTAGATTCGTGAATGAAATACATCGGGAATGTAATACAAGGAATGTTTTGTGTTTTTTTATTTTTGTCATCGACTTGGCGCTCTATACCTCGGTATGTCAAACACAAGTATGAAAGAAAGAGTAACGAACGTTTCAATTATGTGTAGATCTTTAAAACATTTAAACACACTTACAATACATTAGTTACTTTTTATTTTACAATCAACATATTCACTAGAAATGATTTCTATGGCAGAACAACGTTTGCCGGGTCAGCTAGTAATTAATAGTTTAACTGTACCAAATGAAGCCTTGGTGTTTACGTAAAAATGAAGGATCCCCAACCCCAACCAAATATATAAAAAAAAACAAAAAAAGAAGAGGGGATGGTCTTGAGATAGAAAATTTTGAATAATAATAAATTCAACATTTGAATTGATTTTTCTTACAGTATAACTTTTTATTAAATTTTTCCAAGAGACTGTATTAACTTTCTAACAACTTAAGTATTTTTGTTAGACGAGAGGCTATGATTTGAAAAAAGGTTAATAATTGTGGATACACCCTCTTCAAGTTGGTCGCAATCGATGAGCCGCATTGGCAACTTTGATTAGAACAAGGATCATAATGAAATTCCATTCTTCAAATATTTCAAATGGTCAATGTTTCTATGTCGATCTTCCAATAAGTGTTGCTTTTTTTCACTCTTTTTTGTTACATTCCATATCCTAATGACTGGTAATATATATTAATTTTCCCCAGCAATTTAATATCTTTCCCGCGGGACGCGACCTCACACACTGCCTGTGTCTGGCCAGAGAGACAGAGAGAGAGAGAAAGAGGTGCGGAACGGTGGGAAGGCATAAAACGAACCTCGGAGATGCGAAGGAGAGAAACGCCAAACCACCAAAAGCACTAAAACACTGCTGTTGTGTTGTGTCCACCGATCAAACCGACGCAAGGCGCAAGGTTCATAACCAACCAAACCAACTCGAAATGATCGTCTCTTCTTCGCAGCAGCTCAAGTTTCACGGTTTCGTTTCGATACGTCCGTCTGCCACATGTTCCCTGTCCCTGCCCCGTTCCCCTCGGCGTTTCCCCTTCCGTAGAAATGCCTACCAATCAAGTTACTGCGTTGTTGTTGTTGTTGTTGTTGTTGTTGTTGTTGTTGTTGTTGTTACCCGTGGCTTATCCCAGAGATCCATTAGCTGGCGATGAGACGACGAGTCATCAACGAAGAGAGGGTGAGGGAGGGTGTGGGTAAGCACGAGTAGGGCAAACGTTTTGTTGACGTGAAAAAAGTGCTTCGACTCGAACGCGGCGGTTAAGCCGACACGGTGCTGTTGAATCTGCGCTAAGATCCACTCCACGCAGACACTTGCTTTCGGGTCTTCCGTACCTTAGCTTAGCTGCACTAAGAATGTGACCTAAGTCGACCGAAAGGAGGAAACGTGCGACAACGACGAGATGAAGAGCCAATGCGATCGTTGGCATTGAGCGTTACGTTCGTTTAGCCGAAAAAATGTGCTATTATTTTAATTATTTCGTAATCTGTAATTTGTACCATCCAATATCGAATATCGCAACCGCAACTCTCCTCTCTCGCTGCGTTGGGTGGTTCGTATGAGGAGGAAGAAACACACGGTGGGAAATGATGGGAAGTTAATTGAATGTCTCGGGAAATCATTAAAATGTTGTTTTTCGTCGGTTCGAGAATCCATTTGTGTGCTTTCGAATTTAAATAATATAATCGAATCCCAATCGCGCGGCGGTTTTGGTAAATATATTCCGGAGCGGCAGTTGTCAGAGCGCCAGGCGTAAATCATAATTAAATGGATCATTTTATGTCGAGAAATTTCCGACCTAGGTCTATGCTGCGAAGGTAACAGAATTCCGCTTTCGTTCAAATGATTCACTAAGTTTAAACCGGGCATAACACACATTTCATTCATCACAGCTGGAAGCACCGAGATGTGTTCATTTACGAATGGAGATGCGTTAAGGGTCCCCCCATTTTTCGTTTGTCCCCATGTTAATGTCTGTATTTTATAGCGGAAACTATATTTTCGTTATTCGTGAACGCTATTTGGGTGGTTTTTTTTTCATCGTATGTTTGCTTCTATCAAATAACAACTGAAACGATTTGATTTGTTTCGGTCCAGTTTTCAGATCTATGACAAAAGAGATGTTGTTCCCTCTCATGTTTCTGTATTATCACGCTATTAGAAAAAAAAAAAGTGAGACCAAAGACTTATTAGTGCTCAGTTTTCAAAATTAAAACAACCACAGATAAAACTTTTCTCAACATCAACACTTCTTCCAAACCTTGCAAATTTCAGATTTCAGGTTTCCAGGCTTGATTTCAGTTCCAGATTCAAGATACTAAAGGGCCCAGAATCCGGATAAATAAATTCAGCCGCCAATTTCGAATACCAGAATCGGATTGAAAACTGTATATTTTAGATTCAGAATTCTAAGATTACCGATACTAAATTCTAGTGCGGATTGCAATGTTTTCTGTTTCAATTATTTCAAAATTGCGATACAACACTTTATATTGATAAACAACACTATAATCTCACGTTTTTTTCGCGATTTACAATGTTCATGTATTTTCCATCGTTACAACCATCTAATATAAGCTTTGCGCAGTGGCGATATCGTAACCAATGAGGTTTTACCGAGGTGCGATTATTGCTAGTTGAACCATATAATCAACCATTCGTTATAACCATCTATATGTTTTTCTCTTGTAAAGTCGATGTTCTGTTGCTTGCCTGTGATCAAATATTACTCACAGGGTAGACGGACAGGAAAACGATACAAAGATGTGAGGGATTGATTAAGTTTTCACCAGTAATAACAAACTATTGATGTTCAGGCTTTTGATAAAGAATATTTGAAGGCTATTTTTCCAACTTTCGACTTCAGTTCAAAATTATTTTTGAACCTCAATAATCTCAATAAAAATATCGCAATTAAAACTATGTTCAGAAAATGCGATTTTCATTCAGAAAGCACCCAAATGAAAGTAGAAGAAAAATGATAAAACTAAGAAAAACGCAAAAGAAAATGGAAAAAAAAGACGGGTGGGTAATGTCGGGGACATAACCGGAGTGACGTAGGACTATACAAAGGGGATAGCTTTTGTTAAATATATATTTTATTATTTTGGATAATGTTTTAGAAAGCATTGAACTTTATTTCCTAAACTCTTTTTTGGAAGGTTTAATGGCCCTGAAAAGCGCCTTGTTTTATGGAATGGTTCCAATTTAGAAAACTTAGTACTCGTGGTTTTGAAAAAAACCATTTCGAACGCCCTCGATGCCGCCTTGTTCTGGATTTGCCACCAAAGCAGTTTGTATAAAGAACAAACTTTTTTCTTCTGCTACCTGATGCCGTTTTGCGATTGCGTTTGCCACTCGCCATTCGCTGCAACTGCCTGTTGTCTTGATGTCCGCCGAACCGAATGTTATGTTCCGAATGCAGGTTTTCTTATCGTCGCGAGCAGCTTTGCCAGCTAACTCGATCACTCCGGCGGCCGAAACTATATACGCCGGCTAGGTGGACTGGTACACAGGTACTAACGCGCTCGACCTAGCTACCTTTTCCGGTGCAATTGGCGGATACACCTACGGGAAATTGCAGACCACCACGGTTCGAGCGGGATTTTGCCTTTCCCTTCTCTTTTCCTCCTTTGTTGAGTACACGATGCCGATGCCGTACAACCACACGGGTTTACGGTTTGAAAGAAAATAAGATATTTTTTTGGGGTCCGCGTGTTTTATACTCTAGCGGTACACACTCACAGGATAGAGACAAATCGGCAGACTCAGCCAAAGGGGCGGGTCCAACGAGACGAACGAATGAGCGTTAAAAGGGAGCGATGGCAAAAAAATACATTCATTACGATTTGTTCGCTCGTTGGATTCACATACAGACTAAAAAGGGTCCTTTTCAGGATCACAAAAAGTCTAAAGAGTTTATTGTTTTGTTATCACTCGATATCCCCATCTTGTTCGGCTAAACCTTCCTGTTTAGCGATTTGTTGTCACTCGCCACAGCTTTCACAGTTGGAAAATTTCTTCCCATCCAGCTTGTGACATATTTTACAGTAAATTACATTCAATGACACGTCGCATTACCACTACTCAGTGTCGGATTGGAGGTAATTTTAACCTGTAATTGAACATTTGCGATGACAGTGGTACAGTGTCGACTTTCAATGTGGGGTCATAATTTGGATCTCTATGTTTACAAAAATGTCCAACTAAATAAGTCACATTACATGTCCGTCCATGTCGAACTAATTGTAGATTACTGTACTTTCAATCTGGAAACAATTTAAGAATTGGTGAAAATTGAATAATCAGGAAAGTCCCCAACTATCAATAAGCTCAGAACAACTGCCAAATTCACATACTCATCAAATCCTGGCAAACAAATTATGAAAACATCAATTTGTGTTTTATTATTATTTTGGATAATGTTTTAGAAAGCATTGAACTTTATTTCCTAAACTCTTTTTTGGAAGGTTTAATGGCCCTGAAAAGCGCCTTGTTTTATGGAATGGTTCCAATTTAGAAAACTTAGTACTCGTGGTTTTGAAAAAAACCATTTCGAACGCCCTCGAAGCCGCCTTGTTCTGGATTTGCCACCAAAGCAGTTTGTATAAAGAACAAACTTTTTTCTTCTGCTACCTGATGCCGTTTTGCGATTGCGTTTGCCACTCGCTACTCGCTGCAACTGCCTGTTGTCTTGATGTCCACCGAACCGAATGTGTTCTGTTCCGAATGCAGGTTTTCTTATCGTCGCGAGCAGCTTTGCCAGCTAACTCGATCACTTCGGCGGCCGAAACTATATAACGCCGGCTAGGTGGACTGGTACACAGGTACTAACGCGCTCGGCCTAGCTACCCTTGCGGGGAACTCCAGATCAACACGAGCGGGAACTCCAGATCAAGGTTCGAGCGGGATTTTGCCTTTTCCTTCACTTTTCCTCCTTTGCCATATCCAACCATGGCTGCTTGTGTTGGTTTGTTGATGTGAGGTGATGCGAAACGATGTGGTGTACGGTTCGGATGAGAATGATCGTTACGGCAGCGGAGAGGGGATTTTTAAGCTGACTGGCTGGCTCGAGAATTACGCATGTGTGAGACTGCGACCAATGTTTCCCTCATTTTTTTCTTTTTCCTTTCCAATCGTGCTTCATTCTATTTCGCTGCTGCTCTGGTTGCCGTTTTGGTCGGTACGATTTGAGGAGCACAAAATGGACCAATCAAAAATGGGCACATAGTGTATTTGGACAATGCTTGATATTTCACAATTATTCAATTATTTATCTCAAGAAAAATGAAATGTTATTCGTTATGATAGATGCGTAGATATATTTCCTATCAATTGATGCAAAAACCTTTGCGATCTATTGAGAAATGCTCGAGTTATAAGCGTTCCAAATCTTGCATTTTTTCCTACTTGTTCAGTGCCTAGATTTCCATTTCACCCCCTATATCTTCCGGTTAGACGTAGTCCTACGTCAAAATCAACAACAAAAATAGACGGCGCCAGTGGTTGTGTGGTTAGCGTAACAGCCTCACAATCCGATCGGCCTGGGTTCAATCCCAGCTGGCGTCGTTGGGATTTTCTGAGGCGAAAAATCTCTGGTTACGTCTTCCTTCGGAAGGGAAGTAAAAGAAGTTGGCCCGGCTCATGAGTTGTTGAGTCTGATAGGTAGGAACAGGTGGAGTCGCCTCCCTGATGTCGGTGATTGGCACTAAAGTGGCGGAAATATGCCGACGTAAAACAAGCGAAGATAAAAAAAACAACAAAAATATAATAGAAAAAATAGGACAACGGGAAACACGAGAACGTTTTTAAAGTAGAACAGCCTGAAAGCTATTGCAAATACTTGAAAAATTCGAATATTAGAAAAAAAATGCTCCACCCAACACTTTTTAAATTTATTTGGCCGAACTGAGAAGAAGTTATACACTGAAGGTTGCTAAAACAGGTCTGATACACTGTTGATGTTTACTGATGACGTTTGAAGTTACCTATGAACAAAAACGATGAATGATTTTGCATAGAAGATTAGTTTTTCATCATGACAAACCAGACCGAGTACTTTAAATACAGGTTGGACTCGATTATCCGGAGACTCGATTATTCGGGATTCGATTATCCGGAATTTTAGACTCGATTATCCGGAGTATTCTATTTTTGATTTTCGGAAATTTTGAATAATTTGTAATTATATATTGAATAGCTAATATGGATATCAAAAGAAAGGGCTTGATTAGTAGAATGCAGTTATTTATTAAAAAAGGAAATCCAAGATGGCGGCCACTACAAAATGGGGGATTACATATTTTCTCGGAACCCCATCATTATGGATATCAAATGATAGGGCTGGACTAGTAAAACACAGTTATTTATGAAAAATGCAAATACAAAATGGCCGCCACCGCAAGATGGCGCCATATATATTTTTTTCACAACCCCATCAATATGGGTATCTAATGAAAGGGCTTGACTAGTAGAATACAGTTATTTATGAAAAATTCCAGTGTTTGGATTTCGATCAAAATCGAATGATACACAATGTGTCATGCAAGTAAACTCTCACGAACATATAACCAAATATGAGAGGATCATTCAGATACTTGTATGAATGTCAGTAATCACTTGTGTAACATTTAGTGATTAAACTAAGAGAGGAACGAAGACTGTTGATTGCATATCCGATCTGTATCAAACATCGCATATCATTTTCGAATCCTGCATACAAGTTTGAACCGCATATATCGTCCCATTTTACTATAGCGAAACCCAATGCACAGACAAATGCAAAGCAATAAATGATACAAGAAAAATTACGTCATCATTACGTCACCATTTGCGGAGAGCAGCGAATGGGAAAAGAGATAAAACGCGAGTGTTTTTGCTTCTCACTGGAGCGGTGTTGCTAGTAAAACTATGCGGTCTATATGAATATACACATTTCAAGGGATAGAGGCGTTAAAAATGGAAAATATAATCTGACTACCCTTCCCTTAGCCTCTATCGAGCTAAATAATCATATAGTTTGCACTCTCTGAGACTTAAAAATCAGGATCTGCTACATTAGCTGAATATCAATCTTTCGCTTTGCGTTGTCCGTACGATCCTGCTGTTTCATGATGCATTGAGAGGTCGGTATGCATATGTTAGAGGCAAAGAAGAAAATAAGCTTTCTGCACCGAAAGCGTATATGATAGCTTTGCTTGCATGCTGGTGTGCAATGAAGTGCGAGCCGATGTAGAGTTGCCTCGTTCTCTTTTGTGTCGTGATTTGCAGCACATAACAACAATAGAATACCACTGGGGGAAATGTTTCCTGAAAGATCATATTTGAACGAACGGAAGCGATTTTTTCAATGAGTGGATCATTTGGCAAACACTGAAAAATTCAAATCCAAAATGGCCACTACCACAAAATGGCGCCACATATATTTTTTTCACAACCCTATCAATATGGGTATCAAATGAAATGATTTGACTGATAGAATACAGTACAGGTCGGACTTGATTATATGTGATTCGATTATATACAATTTTGGACTCGATTATATTGTTTGGAAAAAAATATTTTTTTTTATATTTCAAATATGGTTTATTTCATGAAGAAATGTAACCTTTAACGCTAAGGTGAAGTTTAAGTGGCTATTACATGTACAGTGGGGTAAAAATCGTGATTTTTGAAGATTTTGCTTGAATTTTCACCAGGAATTGTTTATATTGATATTGCAGCCAAATTAAGAAAGATAGAAGATATGCGTCAAAGAACAAATTGTGGAGCGGTTAAAGAAATTCATTTTAATTGATAGGAACAATCTAGTTTAATGTAAATTTTTAGGATGAAATTAATAATAACACATTAAAAATTATCAACTTTTAAGTTTTTCACTTCCAAAATGTTATTAAAATTCACTAATTTAGTTGTCCTACTATATCCTGTACTAAATTCTCTCATCTTTCAAATGAAAGCATCAGAATCGTCTTCTGTAGCGTGCTTTTTAATGTAGAGCCAGTTTGAAGCAACAGAGTCCGAAATAAAAAAAAACTGTAACTTTGTCATTGTTGAAATTCGAACATAAGCGTACGAAGATTTTTTTCATCAAATATGATTGTCTATCACCTCCTGAGAGTCCTCCTGACTTTAAGGGGATGAATCAAAATTCAAATTCCTCTTTTATTTTCAAAAAACGAAAAATACATGTAAAGAAACCAAATAAAAAAAATTGTTTTGACTCGATTATCCGGAGTGAAAAAAAAACAATACTCCGGATAATCGAGTCCGACCTGTACTATGAACATATGGAGCAATTCCACGCCAAGTTAGCAGAAAAACATTCAAAACTAGCCCCAGCCTCTCAGAGTTATTTAAAACGTTCTACATCATAAGGTGACGTTGGGTAGGCTTACAAGTACATTTTCAATAAAATAATTCAGAATATATTTCAATTACAATCAAGTTTTAATGAGGGTTCATGCACAATCATTGACCTTTTTGAATTATACCTTGGAAGCTGTGTGATTAAAAATAATATTATATCATATTCGACAAACCTGTTCGAATGTTTATGAATGTTCAAAAAAAAATGAATGTTCAAATAAAAAAGCCTATAAACCAAAAGCCTCCTAAAATAAAAAATTAGCTCGTTAGTCGTAAACCGTGATATACAAAACTCTGATAATTCAATGATATTAAATCAAAACTTCAAAAATTCTGAATTCTTAAATTTTTTAATAAAAAATCCTAAATTTAAAATATGAATTCCAGAGATCTATAACCTAAACCTAACACCTAAAACATAAAAACCTAAAATTGAAATTTAAAAATCACAAATTATCATAATCATTATATATATCATAATCTAAATATATGAGACTCGAAAAATTAAAACAAATTTATTCCCGTATATATTCTTCTTTCATTGAAAATAAAAGAAGAATTTAATTTTTGATTCATCTCCTTAAAGTAAGAAAACACCTTTCTCACATGAAAATAATATTTTTTTTCCGGAATCTCTCAGGAGGTGATAGATGGTCGTATTTGATGAAAAAATCTTTCTATGCATATGTTCGAATTTCTTTTTTTTTTGTTTCGGACTCTGCTGTCTCAAACTGGCTCTACACTAAAAAGTACACTGCGTAAGCCAATAATATTGGTTTTATTTGAAAGATGAGAAAATTTACAGGATATAGTAGTGGAACGTTTAAATTAGCAGATTTTAATAACTTTTTGGAAGTGAAAATTTCAAAGCAAGTAATTTTTAATGTGTAATCATCAATTTAATCCCAATAATTCATATTGAACTTGATTGTTTCTATCAATCAAATTAAAGTTCTCAAACCATACTACAATTTGTTCTATGACAACCAACTTCTTTCTTAATTTCGCTGCAATGCCGATATAAACTATTCCTGGTGAAAATTCAAACCCAATCTTCAACAATCACGATTTTTACCCCATTGTACATATAATTCAAAGGTTTTTTTTTCTTGGAATAAGTCATATTTGAAATGTATTTTTTTTTTCAAACTGTATATAATCGAGTCCAAAATTGTATATAATCGAATCACATATTATCGAGTCGGTATATAAACGAGTCCGCCCTGTATGTTCAATCAAAGATCTAAAATTTAAAAACCCTAAATCTTGAAATCAAGAAGTCAAAAATAACAAATCCAAAAGTCTGAAGCCCGGAAATAAAAAAAAAAGTGTGATCCAGAACTTTACAATGAACGAAAAATCTTAAATTCAATCGACTTCAATTGTTAAATCCAAAAAACTTTAATCTTTAAATCTAAAATCCAAAAAAACTATAATCTTAAAGACCAAAATCAGAATTCAAAAGATCGAAAATTTAAAACTTTTGATTATTTGATTTTTGGATTTTGGATTATAGTTTGTTGATTTTTTTTTATTTTGAGTTTTCAAAGTTTCAGATTTATGACTTCTGGATTTATAATGAAACAATTCAGAATCTAGAAATAAAAAATCTCAAATCTAAAAATATCAGACCAAGGATCTATAATTTCAAATATCAAAAGTCAAAATCCCAAAAACCAGGAAAATAACAAACTCAGCTTATGGATCGTTCAAAATTTTTGAAAAATCCAAAATTATAATTCATTATAATTATAATTCATATAATTCATTAATCTGAAACTCAAAAATGTTAAAATGTATAATTCAAAAGTCTTTAATCCATAAAAAACCAAAAAAGGGAATATAAATTTCAATAAACCAAAAATCTTAAATCCCATCTTCTTCTATATATAGAAAAATGGATTTCTGTCTTTCTGTCTATCTGTCTGTCTGTCTATCTGTCTGTCTGTCTGTCTGTCTGATTCTTATTGACTCGGAAACTACTGAACCGATCAACATGAAAATTGGTATGGAGAGGTTTTTGGGGCCGGGGAAGGTTTTCGTGATAGTTTGAGAACCCTCCTCCCTCTCTAAGGGGGGGCTGCCATACAAATTAAACACAAATTTCCACATTACTCGAGAGTTAATCAAGCAAATGAAATCAAAGAAGGCATATGGAGGTTTTAGGGTGCAATAAATGTTTCTATGGTGGTTAGATACCCCTTCCCCTTATTTTAGGTGGGGTTGTCATACAAATGAAGCACAAATTTCTGCATAACTCAAGAAATAATCGAGAAAATAAAACCAAAATTGGCATGTGGAGGTTTCAGGGTGTAATAAATGTTTTTACGGTGGTTAGATACTCCACCCCCTCTTTAAGAGAGAGCTGCCATACAAAATTAACCGGGGTCGATTAGAAGATCAATCAATGAACAGTTCTGCGATTGTACCCATAAACTTGCTCATAGTAAGAAAACGTGATTGTTTGAAGGTTTTGATAACAAAAAACAAATTTTGGGCGGGACGAAGTTTGCCGGGTCAGCTAGTTAACTATAATTTAGAAGTCTAACATCCGAGCAGTTATAATCTAAAAATTTAAAATCCAAATTTTAAGGGCCAAAAAATCAAAAATCTACCTAGCCAAAAACCAAGAACTATGAATCTATAATTCTAAATTCTAGAATGTAAAGGTTAAGAATCCAAAAATTACAAATCTAATAATCCAAAAAATCTGAATTTCAAACATCTAAAAACAGAAAAACTGAAAATCTAAAACCTGAAGATCTAAATCTAAAGCCTTGAAACTACAAAATTTATTATAAAAATTAAATGTAATGATCTAAAAATTTGGCATCCAAATTCCAAAGATCTAAAATCCAAATATCAGAAATCCAAGAGTCCAAAGTTCTAAAATTGCTAACAAAAATCTAAAATCCTAAAATTGAATGCCCCAAATAACAAATCTAATACTCAAGAAAAAAAAAATTAAAAAAAACTAAAACTAAAATCAAAATAAAATCTAAGAATTGGAAATATAAATTCATGGATCTAAAATCCAAAAGTCTGAAATACGAATGTCTAATTACCAAAACTCTAAAAATGAAATCCAGAATCGGTAATCCAAAAAAAACAATGCATAATACAAATCCAACAAAAACGAAAAAAAAATGAAATTTAATAAACCAAATATCTAAAATCCAAAAAAAACTAAATAAAATCTTGAGAACCTAAAATCTGAATTCCAAAGATCTGAAATTCAAAAATCTTAAAATCTTAGATTCAAAAACATAAAACTATAGAATCAATGAGCCAAAAATCTGAAATCCAAAACACTACAAAATTTATTCTAAAATTTACATATTGTGATCTAAAAATTTGGAATACAAAACCTAAAAATCTAAAATTTAAATATCTAAAAATCTGAAATCTGAGAATCTAGAGATCCAAAGTTGAAAAATAGAAAACAAAAATTTACAAATCTAAAATTCGATAATCCGAAGATTTAGAATACAAAATCTAAAATCCTGCAACCTAAAACTAAATTCCGAAAATAACAATAAAGAAAAAATTTAAAAACAAAAAAAAATATCTAAATTCGAAATAAAATGTAATATTTAGAAATATTAATTCATGGATCTAAAACTTAAAAGTCCGAAATACGAAAATCTAATTATCGCTTTTTACGCGGTTTTTGGATTTTACGCGGTTTATTTTTACGCGAATTTCTGATATTGCGCGGTTTTTTTACGCAAATTTCGGAATTTACGCGGTTTTTTTAAGCGACTCCAGTGTATACATAATCAAAAAAAAAAAACAAAAACAATAAAAATTAAAATGAATAAGCGAAAAATTTAAAGTCCAAAAATCTACAAAAAAAAATCTCTAAAATTCTAGAATCCGAATTCCAAAGATCTAAAATTAAAAATCCAAAAATAACAAATCCATAATAAAAAAAATCAAAAATCAAAATCAAAAAAAAAAAATTAAAAAATGGTTCTCAAATGGGGATCAACACTAGGGTAGGAGCCTACCTGTTGGTCTCAAATGTTCCTATCTCACGCCTCCACGAAGATCATATGACGACATTTTTAGATCGGGCGTGAACTGGAAACACACACCTGGTCTTGGCTCCGAGAACGGGTGTCGAAAGTGGCTAAGTGAGGGGGTGCGAGCGAGTCAGAGCGCTATATCTCTCCCGGGGAAGGCCTCCCGGGTCATGGAGGCCTTGCCAACCCGCTGTCTCCCGGGCAAAGGAGATACACCCAGACAATGGAGCTAAGGTCAAGACGAATACTACGAATGCGATCACCCGAGGAGGGTCCCCGAACTGGAGCTGGTCCTGGAACGGGCGTAAGAGCGAGCGGCCAGCGGCTGGAGGGCGATTTGCAAGAGCGGGCCACCAGCCGGGTTCAACCCGAAGAGCTACCGCCACACGGAAACAGCAGCCATCGACATCACCAACGAAACGCTGCGCCTACGAGGCGTGTTGCGACTGTCAGACGACAGTCGTCCACACTTGTGGGTACTACTAGGCGACGGATCATGTGGACACACGAAATGAACGAATTCGTGATCCGCGCCTATTACATCTGCACTGCTTTGGAGACGGACATGAGCGGTCGCCCTCGAATACTCGCAATGTTCGAGGAAGCGTATCCAGAGTTCGTCGGGAGGCTTGACCAAAACGCTATGAACGCGAGGCGTAGAGCGATTGTACGCAACAATATGCTCTCCCAAACGCAAGTCGACGAGATCAAGCAGCAGGTGCAGAGAGAACTAAGCTCCAGAACAAGCAGAGCAAGCGATGTGTCGAGACGAAGTTCAGTACGGCTGAGCAATTCATTCGCGAGTGGGGCACGCGAATCAGCACCAGTGGAGGCCACAGTACAACAACCCTCTGAGCCGGAAGATCCACAGCCAGATCAACAACTACTACGCGATCTGGTCTTCCATTACGACGAGGCGATCTCACAGTTCCGCGACACGGACCCTTTGTCGCGCCCCAGGATCCCGAAGTTGCAGCATTCCCGCAGGCTGACAAGTGCAGTAAAGCTCATGAACGAGCACGTTCTTCCGTTGCACTTGGTTGATGCTGAGAACATGGAGGAGCTGCAACTGAAAGTTTACTGTGCTGCTGTGGCGACCGCCAAAAGTTTAGGATACCGTATTAGGCCAAGAGGCGGACTGCTCCAACATCTCCGTGAAAGGCGTGAGCCTCCATGGCGAAGGAGATTGGAGCAACGGATCCTAAACAAGCGCGCCGCAATTGGAAGACTGATGGCGTACAAAAGAGGCAGCAGATCGGTGAAATTATGTCGCCAAGTTGCTGTGATCGTGCGGCCTACTGAACTTCGCCAGCTGGGAGCTCACCAGCTGACGGAAAAACTCGACACACTGGTACAGCAATTGAGCGTCCTTACAAAACGGCTGAAACGTTACTCTGACTCTGCAAAGCGCCAGGAACAAAATCGGATGTTCAGAGATAACGAGAAAGCGTTTTACGACCACATTAGCGACGAGAAGCCCGACTACCGCGAAGGTTTGCCAGATATTAGCGATGTGACGAACTTCTGGGCTGGTATTTGGGAGACCCCAGTAGAACATCGCGACGGGCAAATGTGGTTAAGACGGGAGGAGGAGAGTTGTGGTGAAATTGGAGAGATGCCAGCTATCATCGTCGGAGAGAACGATGTCCGCGAAGCCTCGCGGTACCTGAGGAACTGGGCAGCACCGGGCCCCGATGGTGTCCAGAACTTTTGGCACAAGAAGCTGACCGTCGCACATCCAAAGATAGCTGAGTGCTTCAACAAGGTGCTACGTGACCCACACAACCTTCCTGAATTCGCCACCCGTGGCGTCACCTTCCTCCTCCCGAAAGACAGCAACACATTGAACCCATCAAAGTACAGACCGATAACGTGCCTATAGAGTCTGTACAAAATACTGAGCAGCATAATTACCGCCAAAGTTTCTGCTCACTGCGAACAGCATCACATCATCGCAGAAGAGCAGAAAGGATGCAGGAAAAATACGCATGGCTGCAAAGACCAGGCCATCATCGACGCAGCCATAGTCGGCCAGGCGGTATATAACCAGCGGAACCTAAGTATGGCCTACATCGATTACAGGAAGGCTTATGACTCCATACCTCACTCGTTTCTCGTCCGAGTATTGGAGCTCTACAAAATTGATCCCGTCGTCGTTAGGTTCCTGCAGCATGCGATGAGGCAGTGGAGTACGTCTCTGCACCTCAGTGATGGGGAAAATGTGTTGCAGTCTAGAACGCTGCAGATAAAGAGGGGGATATTCCAAGGCGACTCTTTCAGCCCGCTTTGGTTTTGTCTGGCACTGAACCCCCTCAGTAGGACGCTCAATAGAAACGGTCATGGCTATAAAATAAGGTATGGCGACGGCGCCCACGAAGAAGTGACCCATACCTTCTACATGGATGATCTCAAGGTCTACGCTGATTCACGTCAGCGTCTAGGTATAGCTATCCGGGTTGTCGAAGACATAAGCAGGGACATCTGCATGGAGTTCGGCCTTGACAAGTGCCGCTGTGTCCATATGCTGAAAGGGCAGCTTACCGAATCCGGAGGTTACGAGGTCTATGACGGCGAGTTCATAAGAGACATGGTTCGTGGCGAATCCTATAAATATCTTGGATTCCGACAGCTCACCGGGATTCGCCACTCCGACATCAAGACGGAGCTGCGAGACAAGTTCTTGAGTCGAGTGAACTGTGTCCTGAGGACTTTCCTCAACGCGGGGAACAAGGTACGCGCGATCAACACATTCGCGGTTCCCCTGCTGACCTTCAGTTTTGGTGTAGTCAAATGGAGCAAAACTGACCTAGAGGACCTTGAGAGGAGGATGAGGAAAGCATTTAAAGAGGCCGGAATGCACCATCCTCAATCGGCACTGGAGAGAGTTTCACTGCCACGCAAAGAAGGGGGACTTGGAATAGTCGACATATCTGCACTGTGTGTTGCCCAGGTACGACAACTGCGCGAGTACTTCGCAGAACGCGCCAACCAAAACGCGCTATACCGGGCTGTCTGCGCCGCCGACAGAGGATACAGCGCTCTGCACTTGGCGCAAGCGGAGTACCAACTCAACTGCAATCTGCAGACAGTGGAGGAGAAGATTGCAGCTTGGAAGCAGAAGGCAGTGCATGGTGCCCACCCCCATCAACTGGATCGGCCACACGTCGACAAGGCCGCATCTAATCTGTGGCTAACGCGTGGTGAACTCTCTTCAGTAGTAGAAGCCGACATGATAGCCATCCAGGACAGGATAATGCCGACGAGAAACTGCAGGCGGTACGTCTGGCATCAAGACGTTGATGACATTTGCCGGATGTGCCATCAACCAGGTGAAAACATAGAGCACATTATGGGAGGCTGTCCCGTTTTGGCCAACGCAGCCTACACCGAGCGCCACAACAACGTGGCCCGTATTGTTCATCGACAACTGGCGCTCCAATGTGCTCTACTGGAAGACAACGTACCAAACTACCGGTACCTGCCTGCACCTGTCCTGGAAAATGACCGTTTCAAGCTGTACTGGGATCGCACTGTTCTGACCGACCTCTCGATCCACCACAACCGGCCAGATATAATGGTTTACGACAAGAGCGACCGCAAAGTCACCATCATCGATGTCGCTATTCCACTGAACCAGAATCTGGAGGAGACCCACGGTCGCAAAATCTGCAAGTACCGACCATTGGCCGTGGAGCTCAAGGAACTGTGGGGGCTAAGGGAAGTCCCAAGAATTGTTCCAGTCGTTCTCTCTGGAACTGGAATTGTCCCGAAGACACTTCTGGAAGCGCTAAAGGTGTTGAATATGGAGAAGGAATTGGCCGGCATCCAAAAGTCGGTCATCCTTAGCACCTGCGCGATTGTCCGACAATTTCTCGGTCAGGACTGAAACAGCACGAGCATGCAGATACGTGCATTCCGCAGAGCCTAGTCCCCCTTTGGCATTCAGAAGCCCGGGGGCAGGTGAAAATTCTGGCTAGGTTCGCCTAGTTAAGAAGTGAGATAAGTCTGCCAAAAAAAAAAACAAAGTCCATTATCTTAATACCAAAAAGTTTATTCAAAAATAAAGAATCCAAAATTATCAAATCCTTAAAAGTTTCCAATACATCTAAAATTCAAAAATCTGAAACCATGAAATTTAAAATTCTAAAAATCTAGAATAAAAATAAGATATAAAGACCATGTTATCCACTTTTCATTTCATGTGCCTGGAATGAACGATTCGATCTTTTTTTCGATCAGTACAAAAACAAAGAAAAAAAGAAAAAAAGAGAAAGAGAAAGAGAAAGAGAAAGAGAAAGAGAAAGAGAAAGAGAAAGAGAAAGAGAAAGAGAAAGAGAAAGAGAAAAAGAAGGAATAGTTACATTCTAAAAATTACTTCAAAATCCGAAGTCGCACTTTGCTCCTCTAATTTTTGTCGAGTGTATTCAACGTCATTCATGATGATGAATGTATATTATCTATTGAGCGCTTTTGCGTTTCAATTCACGACATTGAAGCAAAGCACAAATTTAGCAAATTAAGCCAACAATTTATGTTAACTTTCTATTTCAAAATCATTCATATACGCTGTCCAATGTGACATCACATCATCCCTTTACCTACTATTCACCCCCTCAGGCTCTTACGAAACCATATAGATGAATAATTATCTGACGAGTGTTGCGGCTGCTGCTGCTTTTACTACTGCAGCTACTATTAGTTATTCTTCTAATAGCCTGCCGCAGTCACAGTAGTGTTCAACACTTCGCTGTCCGTTTATGTGTCATTCCTAAAAATGCTCAATTAGTCTTCGGCATATCTGCCCATGGTTAGGTCAGCCTTTTTATTCCAATGTTCGAACCCAGCGCCAGGCACTCTTCGCTCCGTTCCTCTCGTTGTCGTCGTAGTCGTTATTCATCGAAATTCCTCCGCTGGCTTGTCAGATGTTTGCAAGGCCGCGCTCGGTTATGCCTTACGGTCCGTAATTATTTTGCCTACATGAACAACGTGAGCTGCTGCTATCTCTGCTGGTCCGTGTCGCTTTGGGTTCGCATATCGCATCGGCGAGAAGTCGTAAGGTACACCACGTTCCGCTTCATCATCATCATCATCATCATCGGTCCATCGATTCAACACTGCGCTGCCAAAGCCTATGCTTAGGACGACGACGTCGCGAGAATGAAGGGTTGCCTGCCTGCACTCACTCAGATGGTGCAGAGTGGGGGTGGGGGTGTTGTGGGCTATGGTAGCGCGATACCAACCAACGACAAGCATGGTCTTTAGCATTATATCTCCGAGTCCTATAGACAGTCTCTTCCTTTGGTTTGAACGCTTTGTGTGCTCTGTGCCGTCGATTCATTCGCCCTCTTTGCTACGTACTATTATAGTGTAATGATGATGATTTCCTTCTGATGATTTTTCCCTTCATTCCAGCATCAACAAGAGCAACAACAACGCAGCGCACTCTATGGGTGCGCTCCGTAGACTTTAACCGCGCTTGGCGCGGGGGCTTAATTTACGTTGGCTTTGGTTCGAGCGTGACTTTTGTGACGATTTGTGGCTCGTCGTCCTAATTTATATTATTGACTGATTTCTCCTCTTATTTTGTACCTCCGTTCATTCGCATGGTACGGTACGGAGGACGACTGGCCCTGTCGTTCGGTTATAATCATTCTTTTCTGGGGCTGCAGCAGCCCCTTCATCGGGTTACGAGGCGAAACTAGTGATCACTAGTGGCCTAATTTTCCCCACGCGGAGTGGGAAGATGCAATGGAGCAAATTGTAACCATAAATCAACACAGTTGGAATCGCTCTGTGATGGCTCACTTCGGAGATTCCACTGGTGCTGCTGCATAAAAGTTTTATGGCGGGGAGAAGGGATTTCCGGGGAATGCTCGTTGCCTGATTTTTACCCGAATTATTCCAATTGTATATTTTCTGGTTCGTCTATAATTTATAGTAATTTATGAATTTCACTTGGAGTCCTCAACGCTTATCATCAATCGACCTTTGACAAAAAAAATCATTTGTACTAAAGTATGTTCGATTTTTGTAAATGTTGTAAAATCTGTAATTACCCAAAATTTTGGCACTTTCTATGTAAACACGAAACCGGAATTTCCCAACAGATCGCTTCAACTACATATTTTCAAATTGATGTGTGTATGTGTAATAGACAGAAATATCTGAATAAAAAAGGGTCTGATTTTTTCTCCAAAATGAATAAATATACGAGGTATGTAAAAAACCAGACCATTTTTTTTTCCTGGTAGAATTCAAAAGCGTTTGTTATAAAAAAAGACGAAAAGACTGGGTAATGTCGGGGACATAACCGGAGTGACGTAGGACTATACAAAGGGGACAGCTTATGTTAAATATATATTTTAAATATATTGTTTTATTTTCTTCTCCTATGTGAATACCTAACTATCTACCAGAAAAATGGATTAGTTTACTGTTTACTCTTTATGAATATGTTTTTTTTTTTTTTTTTTTTTTTATCTTCGCTTATTTTTCGTCGGCCTATTTCCGCCACTTTAGTGCCAATCACCGACATCAGGGAGGCGACTCCACCTGTTCCTACCTATCAGACTCAACAACTCATGAGCCGGGCCAACTTCTTTTACTTCCGCTCCGAAGGAAGACGTAACCAGAGATTTTTCGCCTCAGAAAATCCCAACGACGCCAGCTGGGATTGAACCCAGGCCGATCGGATTGTGAGGCTGTTACGCTAACCATACAACCACTGGCGCCGTCAGCTGTGAATATGTTGATGGTTCTGAAAAGAACCTTTGGTGTTGTGTTTTTTTTATCACTCGATATTCCCATCTTGTTCGGTTAAACCTTCCTGTTTAGCTATTGCGTTTGCCGCTCGCCACAGCTTTCACAGTTGGAAAATTTCTTCCCATCCAGCTTGTGACATGTTGTTCAGTAAATTACATTTAATGCGACGTGCCGGAGAAACACTTTGCCACTCACTGAAATTAATTGTTGCCTTGATGAGCGCCGAACCGAAGCTGCTCTGTTCTTGATGCGGGTTTTCTGATTGTCGTGAGCAGCTTTGCAAGCCAACTCGAGCACTCCGACGGCCGAAACTCTATAATCGCTGTTAGGTATACTGGTGCTCCGGCACCAATCCGTTCGGCCTAGTTACGCTTGCGGAGCAATCAGTGAATGCGACCAACAGGGAACTGGAGACCTGCACGGTTCGAGTGAGACTTTTCCTTTCCCTTAACTTGTCCTCCTTTGTTACGTCCACGATGCCGATGCCGTACAACCACACGGGTTTACGGTTTGAAAGAAAATAAGATATTTTTTGGGGTCCGCGTGTTTTATACTCTAGCGGTACACACTCACAGGATAGAGACAAATCGGCAGACTCAGCCAGAGGGGCGAGTCCAACGAGACGAACGAATGAGCGTTAAAAGGCAGCGATGGCAAAAAAATACATTCATTACGATTCGTTCGCTCGTTGGATTCACATGCAGGCTAAAAAGGGTCCTTTTCAGGGTCACAACATTATCTTCAATCTAAAGAGTTTATTTTTTTGTTATCACTCGATATCCCCATCTTGTTCGGCTAAACCTTTCTGTTTAGCGATTGCATTTGCCACTCGCCACAGCTTTCACAGTTGGAAAATTTCTTCCCAACCAGCTTGTGACATATTTTACAGTAAATTACATTTACTGGCACGTCGCATTACCACCACTCAGTATCGGATTGGAGGTAATTTTAACCTGTAATTGAACATTTGCGATGACAGTGGTACAGTGTCGACTTTCAATGTGGGGTCATAATTTGGACCCCGAACTCTATGTTTACAAAAATGTCCAACTAAATATGTCGCATTACAGGTCCGTCCAATTAGCTAAATGTCGAGATAAGTGTAAATTACTGTACTTTCAATCTAGAAACAATTTAAGAATTGGTGAAAATCAGTAAGCTCAGAACAACTGCCAAATTCACATACTCATCATATCCTGGCAAACATGAAAAAATCAATTTGTGTTTTATTGTTATTTTGGATATTGTTTTAGAAAGCATTGAACTGTATTTCCTAAACTCTTTTTTGGAAGGTTTAATGGCCCTGAAAAGCGCCTTGTTTTATGGAATGGTTCCAATTTAGAAAACTTAGTACTCGTGGTTTTGAAAAAAAAAACCATTTCGAACGCACTCGATGCCGCCTTGTTCTGGATTTGCCGCCAAAGCAGATTGTATAAAGAACAAACTTTTTTCGCAAACGTTTTGCGATTGCGTTTGCCATTCGCCACTCGCTGCAACTGCCTGTTGTCTTGATGTCCACTGAACCGAATGTGTTCTGTTCCGAATGCGGGTTTTCTTATCGTTGCGAGCAGCTTTGCCAGCTAACTCGATCACTTCGGCGGCTGAAACTATATAACGCCGGCTAGGTGGACTGGTGCACTGGTACTAACGCGCTCGGCCTAGCTACCCTTGCGGGGAACACCAGATCAACACGGTTCGAGCAGGATTTTGCCTTTCCCTTCATTTTCCTCCTTTACCATGTCCAGACATGGCTGCTTGGGTTGGTTTGTTGATGTGTTGTGATGCGAAACGATGTGGTGTACGGTTTGAATGAGAATGATCGTTACGGCAGCGGAGCGGGGATTTTTAAGCTGACTGGCTGGCTCGAGAATTACGCATGTGTGAGACTGCGACCAATGCTTCGTTAATTTTTTTCTTTTTCCTTTCCAATCGTGCTTCATTCTATTTCGCTGCTGCTCTGGTTGCCCGTTTTTGTCGGTACGATTTGAGGAGCACAAAATGGACCAATCAAAAATGGGCACATAGTGCATTTTGACAATGCTTGATATTTCACAATTATTCAATTATTTATCTCAAGAAAAATCAAATGTTATTCGTTATGATAGATGCGTAGATATATTTCCTATCAATTGATGCAAAAACCTTTGCGATCTATTGAGAAATGCTCGAGTTATAAGCGTTCCAAATCTTGCATTTTTTTCCTACTAGTTCAGTGCCTAGATTTCCATTTCACCCCCTATATCTTCCGGTTAGACGTAGTCCTACGTCAATAGGCTTTATAATAGTTTCTTCTATGATCTATATACCTTTACATCTATCAGGTTCACCTGGGAAATATTTTTTTGAAATAGGATCACTACGTCTTCCATGAACGATTTCAAATTAGAAAACGTGTCACGTTTCTAGAAAATTATTACTACTATTTTTACTGCAAACGGATTTTGATGAGTTGCATACCAATCGAATCCGACTTTCTCTAAGATTTGTTTGATATGCTATACATTACGATTCACGAATCTTTAATTGAAGAACATAGGGATCATTCTCAGCCTCTGTAACAGAGCCGTGATCGGCGAGCATTGAACGTGGCGGCGAGCAACATTTTTCATATACAAATGCCGATAGCATCGCGCATCACCATAGTCGAGCGAAAAGCGAACAAGAAGCCCCGCAATAAATTCTGTATTTGCTGTGGCAAACCGGCTGTAGCCAGTCTGTAACCGTACGAAACGGACACATAAAATCATTCGTGTCAAAATATGCACAAAGGATACTCAGTGCAGAATTTTTACTGATGCCTAGAAGTAAAGCAGGAGAGAAATATTGGGATAAATATTAACTTAAGTGAAAACGTATAGAAAAGAACTCAGTTGCGATTCCCAATTCCCACTCGCTCCAGTCAGCGAGTAGTCTGCAGTAATTGAATCTTCTATTTCCAGCACAATTTGCAATGAAGTGCTTCTCTAATTTTTTTTCGAATCATTGATCGATCGGGAAAGAAAAACGACTGAGCGTATCGATATGAAATTTTGCTGATATATTAAGAATTCATTAGACAGAAAGCTTACCTGCTAACATGAGCACTTGCTACAATGTTTACGAAATTACAGTAGAAAAAAAGCTTTGAAATACCGATAACTAAATACGGAAGGGTGATTTTTTGACTTAATAATATTTACTTGCCATAATACAACATATATTCGAATGTAACATTTAATCGCATACAAGTTCCTTTAAAAAGTCAAAAAGTATGTGAATATATAATTCTGAATTATTGAAATGAACATACACAGGTCAGACTCGATTATATACAGTTTGGAAAAACATATTTTTGTAATATTTCAAATATGGCTTATTTCATGAAGAAATGCAACCTTTCAACGTTAAGGTTGGGTAAAAATCGTGATTTTTGAGGATTTTGCTTGAATTTTCACCAGGAATTGTTTATATCGATATTACAGTCAAATTAAGAAAGGTAGAAGTTGTGCGCCAAAGAACAAATTGTGGAGCAGTTAAAGAACTTCAGTTTAATTGATAGAAACAATCTAGTTTAATATAAATTTTTAAGATGAAATTAATTTAACTTTTAAGTGTTTCACTTCCAAAATGTTATTAAAATCCACTAGTTGTTCCACTACTATATCCTGTACTAAATCTCTCTTTCAAATGAAGGCATCAGAATCGTTCTCCGTAGCGTACTTTTTAATGTAGAGCTAGTTTGAGGCAACAGAGCCCGAAACAAAAAAAAAGTTGTATAACTCTGTTATTGTTGAAATTCGAACATCTATCACCTCCTGAGAGAATCTGGATAAATTAAAAAATTTTTCATGTGAGAAAGGTGTTTTCTGACTTTAAGGATGAATCAAAAATCAAGTTCCTCTTTAATTTTCAAAAAACGAAAAATACATGCAAAAAACACAAATAAAGAAACAATTTTTTTGACTCGATTGTATACAGGATTCGATTATATACAGTGAAAAGAAATCAGAAACTGTATATAATCGAGTCCGCGCTGTAGTACGATCACTTCTATCCAAATATTCATATTTTTTTTGTAGGTTGTATTGCTCAGAAAGAAACATAGTGTCGAAGCGTAGAAGTGAAATGATTTTATTTTTGTAAATAAAATTTTTTTGAAGCTCTATTGCTATTTATTCAATTTTCCTCTGCGGCACGTATAGCAATAAATGAAGATTTAAGGTTTGAGATCGGATTTCTCTTATTTAGATTAAACTAGCTGACCCGGCAAACCTCGGCCCGCCCAAAATTTGTTTTTTGTTATCAATACGTTCAAACATTCATGTTTTCTTACTATGAGCAAGTTTATGGGTCCAATCGCAGAACTGTTCATTGATTTATCTTCTAATCGACCCCGTTGAATTTTGTATGACAGTACACCTTAGAGAGAAGGTGGACTGTCTAACCACCGTAAAAACATTTATTGCACCCTAAAACAACCGCATGCCAAATTTGGTTCCACTTGCTTGATTAATTCTCGAGTAATGCAGAAAATTTGTGTTTCATTTGTATGGCAATCCCCCCCCTGCCCTTAGAAAGGGGGGTGGAGAGTCTAACCACCATAGAAACATTTATTGCACCCTAAAACCTCCACATGTCAAATTAGGTTCCATTTGCTTGATTAATTCTCGAGTAATGAAGACATTTGAGTTTCATTTGAATGGCAACCCCTCCACAGAGAGAGGGGAGGAAACGTTTCGTGTCCCCTAAAACATTCGCATGAAAAATTTGGCTCCATTTGCTTGATTAATTCTCAAGTAATGCAGAAATTTGTGCTTCAATTGTAATGCAGTTCCCCCCTCCCCTGACCTTAGAGAGAGGGGTGGAGAGTCTAACCACCATAGAAACATTTCTTGCATCCTAAAACCTTCACATGCCAAATTTGGTTTTATTTGCTTGATTAATTCCCGAGTAATGCAGAACTTTGTGTATGTGTTTTCTATTCTTAGAGACGGGGGGAGGGGTCTCAAACTATCACGAAAACTCTCCCCGGCCACAAAAACCCCTACATACCAATTTTCATGTTGATCGGTTCAGTAGTTTCCGAGTCCATAAGAATCAGACAGACAAACGGACAGATAGACAGTCAGAAATCCATTTATATATATATATAGATATGCAATTCGAATTTTTCAAATCATCTATATATTTCTCTATCATTCTAATTTGAGTGAAGACAAACTCACAAAATATATGGACGACGTAGATCTGACCAGCCATTCCCCCGTGATGATGAGTTATACGTACGTGGGAAAAACTCTTTTATATATAAAGATTGTAACCCTTCATATAGTAATCATACATCTTTCTCAAGCTACTTCACTCTCTCTCTGTCTCTCTCTCTCTCTCTCTCTCTCTTTCTCTCTTTCTCTCTTTCTCTCTTTCTCTCTTTCTCTCTTTCTCTCTCTCTCTCACACACTGGCTTTCTCGCTCTCTCACACTCTCGACCATTCTCTCGTTCTTTCTCTATTTCACTCTCTCTCAATCTCTTCCTCTCTTTTTCCTTTTTTCTCTTTTTCTCTTTTTCTCTCTTTCTCTTTTCCTCTTTTGACTACTTTTTGAGGACTACGTCTTACATTAAGGGTGCCAAATCATAAAACAGGTCACGTTTTCCTGAAATAAAGTTAATGTTAATAACGATTTTTGCTGTGAACGGATTTTAACGATTTGCATACTAATCGAATCGTATATTTTCTAAGATTTGTTTGATATGCTATACATTACAATCCCATAGTCTGTATATGGTATAAATTGATGAAAATTGGAAGCATTCCCATTTCCCCATACATTTGTTCTGTCCATTTGTGTGCTTTCCCGAACAGAGCTGTCAATAACGAGTAACTTATGCAGCCGCTAGAATAGAGACAGTCGGAGACGAATAAATCGTTGGATTTAAAGTCTCCGTGAATAAAGAAAAAGAAGAAGAAGAAAAATAGAATATTTGCGAAGTAAATAGGCTGTCGTTAGCGTATAAGTATTGCATCTCCTCTGAGGAAAATTCTCAGAATCTTCCTGCTCGTTTCGTGTTTATGTTTCCCCTCGAGCTGTGAACACTGGCGAATATTTCACTTGAAGTTTATCGTTGCAACTATGTGCATCTGTTAGACGCGTGTTTGATGCTTGTTGAATGGCGATGCACGGAAGATGTCTCTCGTTAAATACTCAATGCAATGCGTGCATTGATATAAAGAAACAAATTGCGACATATGACCAATTAGTGTATTGTTCTCGCAAAGGAATGGTTGCTTCTCGAAATGATTCTACAAAACCACGCAAGCCATTAAACCTTTTCAGGGTCCCCGGAGCTTTTTACTAAAAAGTATGAACTTTTGACTTATTCGCAAATGATACCCAAAATGATAAACCAACAAATATAAAAAAAAAGATTGCCTAGTCCTGTGTCCTAAGTGGTCGTGTCTCGGATACAACCCCTGAATTTTTTTCAATTTTTTTTTCTCTTTTCCTTTTTTTCTTTTTTCCTTCCTTCCTCCTTTCTCTCACTCTCTTCCTCCTCTTTCCCTCTCTCTATCTCTTTCTCTCTCTTTCGCTGTCTCTTTCTCTCTCTCTCTCGCTTTCTCTCTCTCTCTTTCTTTCGCTTTCTCTCTCTTTCTCTTTATATCTCTCTCTGCTTCTCTTCCTCTCTCTTCCTCTTTTTCTTTTCTTTTTCTTTTTTCAGTTTTTCCTCTTTTTCTCTATTTCTCTTTTTCTCTATTTCTCTATTTCTCTATTTCTCTATTTCTGTTTTCCTATTTTCTTTCTCTCTCTCGCTTTCTTTCTATCTCTTTCTCTCTCTCTCTCTGTCTCTTTCTTTCTCTGTCTCTCTCTTTTTCTCTCTCTTTCTATCTTTCTCTCTCTTTTTTTCTCTCTTTATCTCTCTCTCTCTTTCTTTCTTTCTTTCTCTCTCTTTTTTTTCTCTCTCTCTTTTTGATTTTCTCTCCCTCGCTCTATCTCTCTCGTTCCTATCTTCCTCGCCCACGCTCCTCATTCTTACTTCCTATCCTACTACGACGTTTACATAACTCAAACAAGAAATAGAAAAAATATAAATTTAAAAAAGAAATTCAAATCTTCTGCACAATACAACAATTTCGGCACAATACAACATGAAAGACTAGCTCATTTTTGAAACAGAAAGGATCTCCTAAAATTATTAAATTGTAATGTTTACCAAAGTAAATGTATAGAGAGTGGTGTCCAACACACGAGCGCATTGTTGACGTAGAACTACGATATTATTAAATTCAATTCCCTTGTTTACCAGTTCGGATTCTGCTTAACGTTGAAGCGTTCATTTGCATCTATTTGTGAACCACACCAACGCACACACACACAAACATGTAGAAGAACAAAACCAACTCTCTTGTAGTCCTCAAAAAAGGCAGTTTGAAAATTGTAAACGTATCTCTTAAAACATTGCGATTAATTGATTTGACAAACAATTATAAGAAATTGTGTCCAGGACACGACCGCACTGTTGACGTAGGATTGCGTTGCGATATTTGATGCATGATTGTGAATATATTTGTAAAAGATGCACAGCATTCGAGTTCTTGTATATTCTCTTGCTTGGATACGACAGTCTCTGCAAGTTGATTGTGTCGTCAATGACGATTTTGTCACGCTGCTCGATATCCATCAAACAATTACTGAGCAAAGCGTGCTCGAAATCGGACGTTTCTCGTGACGCAACCTATATTTTGTTTTCCAATTTGTATCTCCGATATGTTATTACTTAAGAAGCCCCCATTAACACACAATTTTGCATCCAATTCGTTGTATTCACTGTGTGAACTAGGCGTTGCGGAGCGATGATGATTTCTCGCTGGCTGGAACGAAACCAGAATGGAGACTGCAACTGAAGTTAGTTTTATACTCATCTATTTTAACATTTCTCTTCTGCTTCGCTCTTGCGCTCCAGCGCATGCTCTGCATTGAGCTTGCTTTGTGTATATTCTGAGAAAAAGATTTTGAGTGTTCGTCACTTGAGTGTGCGTCACGTGCGGAGACCACAGAAAAGATACTGGCGGTTTGACAGAACGAAAAAAAAAAGTTTCGAACGCTTTTAACTGAACCGCTATTCCATAATCTTTTTCTGTGAAATTTAATTTTTTCAGTTACATGTTTTCTTGATCGATTGTGTTGAAATTTCCAAGCCATTTGTGCATTCATTCTTTTTCGGTGGGTGAATATTACTTTCGGATAACTGAAATTCGAGTGTTTGTTGCGCTCGAGGTCATGTGCTTCCCGGAAATATGGGGTGGATGGAATTCGGGTAAACGTTAAGAAGACCAGACATCAGTTTTAAGGTTGGAAAATATCTAGCGTTACCCAGATGATTAAACTATTTTCTTGTAGGTGAACCATTTTATCTATGTAATTATTAATTTCATTTTATATTTCTGTCAGCAATTGTATAGTTTTTTATATAGAATTTTTACATGTATTAGGCTGTCAAAAAAGTCCTGCGGTATTTTTTTTACAATTAGTTACAATCATCTGTTTTAAGTCAAATATGCGCCGTTTTGTTCGATGACTTGTTCCCAACGAGATGCCAACTTCATAATACCCCTGTTATAGAAGCTCGCTTCCTTATTGGCAAAAAAACTCGGATAGCCAATTTTCACAGGCCTCTTTTGTGGCTAACTTCTGACTACCTAGCTCGTTCGCCATGGACTAAAACAGGTGGTAGTCATTTGGTGCAAGGTCCGGACTATACGGCGGATGCAAAAGAACCTCCCATCCGAGCTCCCGGAGCTTCTGGCGCGTCACCAAAGAAGTGTGTGGCCTGGCGTTGTCCTGATGGAAGACAATGCGGCCTCTGTTTATCAAAGATGGCCTCTTCTTCATGAATGCTACCTTCAAGCGGTCCAGTTGTGGGCAGTTCAGGTCCAAATTGAGCGTTTGCCCATAGGGAAGCAACTTATAATAGATTATTCTTGACAATCCCACCAAACACACAGCAGAACCTTCCTGGCCGTTAATGAGGGCTTGGCCACCGTCTGAGCCGCTTCAGCGAGCTTCGACCACGACCGTTTGCGCTTCACGTTGTCGTAAGTGACCCACTTTTCATCGCCAGTCACCATCCGCTTCAGAAACGGGTCGATTTTGTTGCGATTCAGCAGCGATTCACATGCGTCGATACGGTCAAAGATGTTTTTTTGCGTCAACGTGTGTCGAGCTTCTTTGTGAATCCAAGCTTCTTCAAATGGTTAATAATGGTTTGATGACTTATCCCCAGCTCTTGGCCGATGCTACGGCTGCTACTATGCCGGTCTTTCTCGGCTAATCCAGCGATGTTGTCGCAATTTTCGACGACAGGCCTTCCGGAGCGTGGCGCGTCTTCGACGACCTCTACACCAGAACGAAAACGTTGAAACCATCGTTGTGCGGTGGAAATGGAAACTGTATCGGGTCCATAAACTGCACAAATTTTATTGGTAGCTTGAGATGCATTTTTGCCTTTGTCATAGTAGTACTGTAAAATATGTCGGATTTTCTCTTTATTTTGCTCCATATTTGCGACACTATAACTCACGAACGACTTAACCAAACAAAACACTGTCAAGGACTATATTATAGCGCGCAAAAATACCTTTCCAAAAAGCTATAGTATGACTCGATACAATGAATACAACTAGAACTACGCGCTTACAACGACACCTCGCGGAAATACCGCAGGACTTTTTTGACAGCCTAATATATGGAGTACTTGGTATGTGGTTAGATTTCAGTTCCGAAAATAATTTGTTTGTACGGTTCTTATTGTTCATATGAGTTAATGTCGTAATTTTTCAGTTTTCAAAATTTATTTTTAGCTCATGTTTTGTCATCCCCATTTATTACATTAAATGAGCGTAAAGATAACAAAAAATGCCATGACTCTCAAATACAGGTAAACATTTGTATAATATATATGGTATGGCAATATAAGATTAATACGAGCGAACGAAACAAGAGACACGTTTCAAATACACGGCCCAGACCGAGATGGATAGAGATCTCCTTCATGCTGGAAAGTGTTTTCTAAGAGTAAAATTAGAAAACACTTTCCAAAGTCACTTTGTAATAAGATGTAATATTATCACACTTCTGTGAAACAGCATCATTAGTTATGAGGGATAGCGTAGTGAGTCTTGCATTCCAGTCGGCCTTGGTTCGATCCTCGCTGACGTCGTTTGGACTTTTTTTTTTGGGTGCAATCCCAAAAAAGAAAGCGATATCTGCTTCCATACATACAAACATTCTAAAACGTTGGGGAACAGATGACATTATTTGCCTATTTGACGCTTCAAGGCACGAAATGGTATGTTTTCTGTCGAAAATGAAATGCTTTCTGACAACGCTAGTTTTAGTCTATCTATATTTCAGAGAAAAGTTTGTTTTTTTTTCTTTATTTCTATGAAATTTATCAGTTCATTGTAATTATTTATCAAAGTTTCATAAAACGCCAGGGCTTATATTTGCAATACCTACAAATAAACGGAAGTGTTCAATTTTTCACAGTGGTCCTTTGACGGAAAAAAATGTAATCGAAATGTGTGCCTACTCGGGAGTGATTCCCGTAGGCTAGTAGTAAAAGCTACTTGTATTGTTAATGAGTGTACCACTCGAAAATACAAATTGGCATCGGAATCTAAACTATATGCTAATTAATATTAGGCAAAAGATACGATGTTCGTAAGGCACAATTTACTACAAAAAATGGAATAATAAATTTCAGAGAATTCGATTTCCGGGCAACAGCAGCCATGGTCCAGCGGTTACTCAGAGGAAAAATATCCAACGGTGAACTGGTTGAAGAAAATAGGGAAACGCGTGGTTAGAAGAAAACAATCATGGGTCGAGTGTATTGTCTCAATGTTGCAAAAGATGTGATCTCCGTTGTGATGTAGCATCACTCTAGCTAAAAATACTTTCAATTTTCTACCGCTGTTCACAATTAGACCCATCCATCGAGAAAACGCCACGAGAACCTTTTATCACATCGAATATTTTTAACCTTCGTGATATACCCAACCTCTGTCTGTGCACAGAGCACTCATTGCTAAAAGTCATTCGAAGGCATTCAACTTCCAAGCTTCCAGGAAGCTGCAGAATAACTTCCCCAGTAAACACACAGCCCAACTTTGTCCCTGAAACATCAGTCAACAACCGCCCAGCGGCGCCCTAGACAAATCAACCAACAAATCGGTCGGTCGCGTTTTTTTTTCAATCTAATTTTCCACAGAATAATATCCTAAACGCTAGATTCGGAGCAGCAACAGTGGGGCAAACACTAATTGTGCAATTTTCCAACTTCCAGCTAATTCACCGAATGGCTCCATCTCCACCACCACCCTCTTAAGACACAATCGCTCGAAGGTAAGTTGGGATTTGTGTTTTTCTCTCTCTATACTTGTTCATCTTATATTCTCAATTTGCTTATAAAGGGTGTGTCACATCAAATTGCATCACGGAAAAAACGCTGTAGAAATTTAATTTTTAGGAATTATATCTTCAGCTTTCGCTTATAATCAGAAGAGTGTATAGATCACGTTGGCCATGCTTCACTGTCAATTTTTCGTAAATTTGGAAAAATGTCGTCGAACGAAAAAGAGCGTCGTGAATTAATCCTGTGCACTCATTTCGAGAATCCGGAGTTGTCACATCGAGACATCGGTAAGATGCGATAAAACGATACTTCGAGAACCTAACCATCGACCGGAAGGTGAAGAACGGCAAAAATGGATGCTCCGTCAGTGAAAAAGATCACAAGCGCGTAGTTAAGCAGTTTAGACGTGATCCGAGAAGTTCGGTCCGGGATGTCGCCAATAAGCTGAATTTGTCAAGTTCATTCGGCCAGCGGACCAAGCAGCGGGAGGGCCGGCGTACATACAAGGTTCAGAAGGCTCCTAACCGTGACGAAAGGAAAAACATGGTGGGGAAGACGCGAGCCCGGAAGCTGTACACCGAAATGCTGACGAAGTCGCATTGCCTGGTAATGGACGACGAAACCTACGTCAAAGCGGACTTTCGTCAGCTGCCGGGCCTGTTGTTCTTCTCCGCAGAGGACAAATTCAGCGTTCCGGAGGAGATACGCAAGCATAAACTATCCAAGTTTGCCAAAAAGTACATGGTGTGGCAAGCGATCTGCTCTTGCGGAAAGCGGAGCGCCCCCTTCGTGATGACCGGCACGGTAAACGGGCAGGTTTACCTTAAGGAGTGCCTACAGAAGCGCTTACTACCACTATTGAAGCAGCACGAGGGCCCGACCATCTTCTGGCCGGATCTCGCTTCGTGCCACTATTCAAAGGACGTGTTGGAGTGGTACGAAGCCAACGGGGTCACCTTCGTGCCAAAGGAAATGAATCCGCCCAACGCGCCGGAGCTTCGCCCAATAGAAAAATATTGGGCGATTATGAAGCAGACCCTCCGGAAGAACCCAAAAGTTGTCAAATCGGAGACGGACTTCAAGAGAAAATGGATTTCTGTTCAAAAAAAACTACAACCTGACGTTGTACAGAACCTTATGGACGGGGTAAAGAGGAAGGTGCGAGCATACGGGCTTGGGCTCGAAGTGTGAATAAAAAGAAAATGCCAAAAGTTGTTTAATAGTTTTTATTTTACTGTCTAAAATTTTCAAAAGGATCGGTCTACTGGGCGAATTTCTACAGCGTTTTTTCCGTGATGCAATTTGATGTGACACACCCTTTACCATTTTATCTCCAAACGCTGGTGCTGCGCCAATATCTTCGCCCCGTTCGTTTTGCTTATATTCTGTACTGTTTTTCGTTCTACCGTCCCGCGTCCTTCGCGATTTGTAGCAGCTTGCAGGGATGCCAGATTTTTTGTTCGTGTAGATTTCTATGGATTTTTGAGTACATTTTTAAACATGCTCAATTCAAGTTTGATGCTTGGCGGAAAATTGTTGGAAAACTAAAACTTAAAAAATATATTTAAATTTGGCTTCCTTTCTACTGATATTCTTGGTAAAAAAACCATTTGCGGAATTTTAATTGACACAAAAAAATGACAATGTATGATATAATATATTATAAATAGCATTGAATTCAATATAATGAAAATTTTGGCTAAAATGGATCTCTAGCTATACCTAAATCTAGCTAAATTTCACACAGCTTGTCAAACATTAATTAGTTGAATTGGAACAAATTGTTTTTGTTGATTTCGATTAATTTTTTTGCTATAATCATTACCAGAACTAATATATCTTTCACCATTTTTAATGACCTCTGTTTTTATACCAATGCGAACAGAGTGAATAACACAAGAAAAATTTTAATCTCAGATTTTAACGACAAATAAAAAATAGTAGTTATATTTGATGACCTGGATTTCCAGGATATAATGAAGGCTTCAGGCTTCTATATAAAGCAATTCAAAGAAAAAAGAAGCATCCTCAGAAGAATAAAATACGATTTTGCTTCAACCTAGAGTATTTCTCCACTTTGAACAGATTTATATTCATTTTTGTGTTGTTTTGACCTTCGGGTGCACTTAAATGTGCTCCTGTGGCCGAAGGTTAGCGTCATAAGAAGAATAAGAGAATAAGAAGAAGGAGTGCACTATCCTGAATAAGGGTGGTCTGAAAAATGGTTTTCGAAATTTTCGAAAATCTTTTCAACCTAGACGAATTTGTCAACAATAACCGAACTCGAAAGCCTTAATTCAAAAAATACTTCATGCGCCTCAAACATCTTTTTAATCTGAAACGTTTGAAAATTTTCGTTTTTTTTTATAATGTTTTAGATGCCGAGACCAAAGAAGCCACAATCGTTCATAACTTTCAGAAAATTCTCACTCTTTCACATGACATCAATAATTCTGGGATATTTTTTATTTTTTTATTTTTCGATGCAGATTGTCTTATAATTGCATGAAACATTGATATTTACTGTTACCTCGAAAAAAAAATTTTCGTGAAAAAAGAATTTTTTCTGGGACTTCATCGTTTTTCCATCTGGAAAGCAAAATTTTTTTTAGATAACTGTGAATCTGGACATGTCATACAATTTTAAGACATTTGGCATCAAAAACAATTTTGAAAACCACGGTTTCCGGTGGTTTTTTGGGTTTAAAAAAAATCTAGTAAATGAAGTCCGATTAAGCTAATATTTTGCATAGGGTATTTTGTCATGTAAATCAACATTTCGCAGAAAATTCCGAATGAAAGATCGAGATAACTATTTTTATTGGTACCCAAACTATGTACCCGAGTGTCGATTTTTAACAATTTTTTTTTTCGAGCTGACAGTATAACACGACGTTTCATGCAATTTTAAGATATTTGGGATCAAAATATTTTTATTGAAAACATCGTTTTCTTTTTCGATTTTCAAAAAAGCTTAAACTTTGACCGCTTTGCGCCCCTCTCCCTAAAGTTCGATTGAGCTGATCTTTTGCACAGGATGTTTTTTCGAGGTGGTGAACATTTTGTATGTGGTATCGTTTTGAAATTTTAAGGTCGATTTTTCCCATGCATTCCACATATCACGTGGACAGAAAAAGCATGATTTTGGATTCTCCCCTCCCGCTCCGTGGACATTTAACTAAACTAAACGTGGACATTTTTCTTGCATTCTTCGGACCAAGGAAATAATTGTAATCTGAATTTAAAAGGCTTCGTAAAAAAATAAAGCAAATTGGCTTCATTAGAAGTCGTGTTCTTTGAGTTTTTCACTTACATTACCCAAAAATTAATTCGTATCGCTCTTCGGTTTCTTCCAAATTCCATTTGTTTTTTTCGATTTTTCCGTTGTTAAATTCCGCATCAAAACTGTAAGTGATGTTACGAACAGATTATTTTAAGATTTGGCACATGTTATCAGAATATACATTTATCATTTTAAATATCAGGATGAGTTTATTTGCATATATCATGCCGTCCGGGAACTAGCGTGTTGCGAATCTATCCTGCACGTACGCAATGAAAATCTGGACTATCCTCTCATGAGTCGGCTGAACTGTTCAACTGCCCAAAAGTTTAACGGTATTTCAAGTCCTGTTACAATTTAAAGAAAGTCTAACCATCGACAGGGAACCAGTAAATCGAAGCAAAGGCAAAGGTACCTGATCCCAAAACTCACTCGAAAGTGGTTGCTCTTTTCAAGCGGACCCCGGATTTGTCACCGTGTCTGTACACGGAGAGAATGGCACGAGCTTCGCAATCCTCAATTCAAAACACAAATGAATGTATGGTTTGAGAAATATAGAGGCACAAGTTGTATCGAACCGTAATGCGAAGTAAAATCTGGAAGCAAATGAAAGCTCAAGGATGCTCTATAATAATTTGGCCATGAAATACAGTTGCGTCGTTATGAATGATGAACCGTACTGCAAGGCCGTTGTTTCCGGAAAAAAAACTACAGAACAAAAAAGACGGGTGGGTAATGTCGGGGACATAACCGGAGTGACGTAGGACTATACAAAGGGGACAGCTTTTGTTAAATATATATTTTAAATATATTGTTTCATTTTCATCTCCTACGTGAATATCTACCTATCTACCTGAAAAATGGATTAGTTCACTGTTTACTCTTTATGAATATGTTGATGGTTCTGAAAAGAACCTTTGGTGTTGTGTTTTTGTTATCACTCGATATTCCCATCTTGTTCGGTTAAACCTTCCTGTTTAGCTATTGCGTTTGCCACTCGCCACAGCTTTCACAGTTGGAAAATTTCTTCCCATCCAGCTTGTGACATGTTGTTCAGTAAATTACATTTAATGCGACGTGCCGGAGAAACACTTTGCCACTCACTGAAACTAATTGTTGCCTTGATGAGCGCCGAACCGAAGCTGCTCTGTTCTTGATGCGGGTTTTCTGATTGTCGTGAGCAGCTTTGCAAGCCAACTTGAGCCCTCCTACGGCCGAAACTCTATAATCGCTGTTAGGTATACTGGTGCTCCGGCACCAATCCGTTCGGCCTAGTTACCCTTGCGGAGCAATCAGTGAATGCGACCAACAGGGAACTGGAGACCTGCACGGTTCGAGTGAGACTTTGCCTTTCCCTTAACTTGTCCTCCTTTGTTACGTCCACGATGCCGATGCCGTACAACCACACGGGTTTACGGTTTGAAAGAAAATAAGATATTTTTTGGGGTCCGCGTGTTTTATACTCTAGCGGTACACACTCACAGGATAGAGACAAATCGGTAGACTCAGCCAGAGGGGCGAGTCCAACGAGACGAACGAATGAGCGTTAAAAGGGAGCGATGGCAAAAAAATACATTCATTACGATTCGTTCGCTCGTTGGATTCACATGCAGGCTAAAAAGGGTCCTTTTCAGGATCACAAAATTATCTTCAATGTAAAGAGTTTATTGTTTTGTTATCACTCGATATTCCCATCTTGTTCGGCTAAACCTTCCTGTTTAGCGATTTGTTGCCACTCGCCACAGCTTTCACAGTTGGAAAATTTTTTCCCATCCAGCTTTGTGACATGTTGTACAGTAAATTACATTCAATGCGACGTGCCGAAGCGCCACTCAGTGTCGCATTGGAGGCGAATTTAACCTGTAATTGAACATTTGCGATGACAGTGGTACAGTGTCGACTTTCAATGTGGGGTCATAATTTGGATCTCTATGTTTACAAAAATGTCCAACTAAATAAGTCGCATTACATGTCCGTCCATTTAGCTAAATGTCGAACTAATTGTAAATTACTGTACTTTCAATCTGGAAACAATTTGAGAATTGGTGAAAATTGAATAATCAGGAAAGTCCCTGAGCTTATTGATAGTTAATAAGCTCAGAACAACTGCCAAATTCACATACTCATCATATCCTGGCAAACAAATTATGAAAAAATCTATTTATGTTTTATTATTATTTTGGATAATGTTTTCGAAAGCATTGAACTGTATTTCCTAAACTCTTTTTTGGAAGGTTTAATGGCCCTGAAAAGCGCCTTGTTTTATGGAATGGTTCCAATTTAGAAAACTTAGTACTCGTGGTTTTGAAAAAAACCATTTCGAACGCCCTCGATGCCGCCTTGTTCTGGATTTGCCACCAAAGCAGTTTGTATAAAGAACAAACATTTTTCTTCTGCTACCTGATGCCGTTTTGCGATTGCGTTTGCCACTCGCCAGTCGCTGCAACTGCCTGTTGTCTTGATGTCCACCGAACCGAATGTGTTCTGTTCCGAATGCGGGTTTTCTTATCGTCGCGAGCAGCTTTGCCAGCTAACTCGATCACTTCGGCGGCCGAAACTATATAACGCCGGCTAGGTGGACTGGTGCACTGGTACTAATGCGCTCGGCCTAGCTACCCTTGCGGGGAACATCAGATCAACACGGTTCGACCGGGATTTTGCCTTTCCCTTCACTTTTCTTCCTTTACCATGTCCAGACATGGCTGCTTGGGTTGGCTGTGGTTTGAATGAGAATGATCGTTACGGCAGCGGAGCGGGGATTTTTAAGCTGACTGGCTGGCTCGAGAATTACGGATGTGTGAGACTGCGACCAATGTTTCGTTCATTTTTTTCTTTTTCCTTTCCAATCGTGCTTCATTCTATTTCGCTGCTGCTCTGGTTGCCCGTTTTGGTCGGTACGATTTGAGGAGCACAAAATGGACCAATCAAAAATGGGCACATAGTGCATTTTGACAATGCTTGATATTTCACAATTATTCAATTATTTATCTCAAGAAAAATGAAATGTTATTCGTTATGATAGATGCGTAGATATATTTCCTATCAATTGATGCAAAAACCTTTGCGATCTATTGAGAAATGCTCGAATTATAAGCGTTCCAAATCTTGCATTTTTTCCTACTTGTTCAGTGCCTAGATTTCCATTTCACCCCCTATATCTTCCGGTTAGACGTTGTCCTACGTCAAAACTATGGGTGAGTTATACCTAAGATATAACCACAAGGTTGACGTAGGACTACCGTTGGCATAGTAATCATTTGAGTGTATTGATTACATTATTTATTAAACCAGCGATTGAATGAAACAATTTCTGAATTCAATTGCGAACAAATCCCAATTTAAGTCAATTCATGCATTGAGATAGATCACGTTCTTCGTTGCAAGTCTGGCGTATGGCATGATGCCTTGTTCATTTCATACGTTTATCGTGGACTTCCAAAATGTTCCAATACAGTCTTGAATAACCGAGCCAAAGCGTTGTGCTCATACCGATTTCCCCGCACTCCTTGGTTTTGAAGTCTGTGTTGGGGAAACTCATTCCGGTTCGCAGAAATGTATGTGAGTTTTTTTTTTTGTGCGGTATATAAAAAGAAGCATATTTGACGAAGTTATCGTCCATTTTGTTTTTTTCGATGTGCGATATGCATTTCAGTGCAAAAAAAAAATCCGATCCCTATTCGGTCCCCCGCATAAAAAAAGGTTTTTCTGTTTTTTTTTCTTGAAAGCAGAGGATTTCTTACAAAACATATCCGAAAATGAGAGAAGTGTAATTTTTTTGTTTTTTGTTTTTTTTTTTGTTTTGTTTTCATAATTTTTCAAAGTCTGGTCTGAAAAATTCATTTTTTTCTCCTTTTTTCCACAACAAAAAATCATAACTTTTGATCTACTGGACCGATTGAGATGATCGATGTATCAAACTGAAGCCAGGAAGCTAATCTTCTATGAAAAATATTACTCCTGCGAAAAAACTGATTTTGTTTTCATAATGATTGATTGTATGTGGTTTTTGTAGCTTACAAGATTTGAGGACCAAGGGCGTTTTTTTGAATATTTTTTCTTGGAAGTTGAGGTTTTTCACATCTTCTTCTTCATATATGGCACTAACGTTCCTAGAGGAACTCCGCCGTCTCAACGTAGTATTACTTGCGTCATTTTCATTAGTACTTAGTTGAGATTTCTATGCCAAATAACATGCCTTGAATGCATTCTGAGTGGCAAGCTCTAGAATACGCGTGACCACAGTGCAAGTCAGAGAAAATTTCTTTGAACAAAAATTTCCCCGACCAGAACGGGAATCGAACCCGAACCCCCGGCATGTTAGGTTTGACGCTAACCACTCGGCCACGGGAGCACTGAGGTTTTTCACATGACATATCCAAAAATCAGAGAGGCGTTATTTTTCGGTTTTAAGTTAGTTTACATGTTTTAGTCTTCTTGCAATATTTTTGTGCGACCGCAAATATGGTATTTTGAAAAAATTTTAGCTGTTTTTATGTGTTTTTTTTAAAGTCGTTTTTGGGAAAAAGAGAAAAAAAAAGATTTCCGGAATCCCTCTAAAATAAAAATGATCACCCTAATAAAAAAAATAAAAAACGGGTCTAATGTTTTGCGGTAGAGAACAAAATTATTTTTACTTTTTACTTTTAATTTTTTATTTTGTTCGCCCTCCACTCACCCCCATCTCGAGGAAGTTCTTATTTGGGGATCCTAGAGAACATTTAGCAACGAGGTGTGTGGACAAAAACACGAAGAATAAAAATGTATGGACCCCAGTGAAAAATAATTTTTATGTCAATGGAGCCACAAAAAAAAATAAACATGGAACATTAGGTTCACAAAATAGAGTATTTTACCACTTTTCACGGAAATCTTAGAACCACTATATCGGTTTGGCATGGAATGGCTGCAAAGTCACCCTAAACTGAAAATTGATTTTTAAATCATTGAATAGTTTAAAAAGTAATGTGAGATTTTTGGATTGTACCGAACAGGCAGATTCATTTGTAAGTGAAAATTCGTAAACAATTCCAAAAATCGTTTTGGTAGGGTAATACGGAAAACGAGAAGTTAGTGATGAAAATAACATACAACTCGCGCGCTCTTCTGCTCTCAGTTCGTTTACACGCCGGTTGCTGAGCTGTAAACATATATGGTTACAAATTAGAATCTAGCATAAAAATATGAAAATTCGTTTCTCACTGTTTGGCTTACGAGAGAAGTGGTCGTAGGGGAAAAACAAAATTCGTCGACAGCAAAATGTAGGAATCCAAACCAACGGGAAAACCCTATTAAATTTTGAATCTCTGCAATGGTGGGTGGTTGGATGGAAATAACCACTAGGTGGTTACGATGGATAGGAGGACGGAATGACAGATTGGAACGGCAAGAAATTTGATTGGAAGGGTAGAATTTTGGAAAAAAGAATGGAGGAGGTTCGAGAAAGGAATTGGAAAGGAATTGAGCTCTCTTGGGTTTCAACCGCGAAAGTGTGAACGACACAGAGGTTGCGACCTTTTGCCGAAGCCACGATCCGAAGAAATAACCGACGGAGAACTTCACATCACGTCAGCTGCCGATCACCGTTATCCCACATCGACCGTCACCTCGCCGATGCCGTTCCCGACCACGCCGTAACGATCACCACCAGTCAGTCCAAAGCCGTCAACCACTGGAAATTTGAGAATTTTCCGTAAGCCAATAAATTTGGTAAACCTAAAAACTACTTCTTTCGCTAACCCAAATCAGAAAACCTCCCCACACAGCTCACGCGACGACCCTGAGACCCGAGGACCCAAAAAAGACCTTTCGCGTCCACCTCTGCACGGTCATAGATAAGGCCTAGGGGTTTAGACTGCGTTCCCTTCTGGAACCAGCGAATCGTTTCCTCGGGGGCTGAGAGCAGCCGCACCAGAGTAATTCGTAACAGAGCAGGCAAACTATAAGAGAGCGATAGGAAACTCATTCCTCTCACGACTTCAACGCTTCGCGCATTACGTTTTTCTACTCCAAAACTAGCGTTGGTAGAAAACATGTCATCTTTGGCAGAAAAGATGTCATTTCCTGTGCATGAGAGACAAATGCGCAAATAATGAGCTATTTTGAATGCTTATAAATGGTTTGTATGTATGCATGCAGACATCTCTTTCTGTTTTCTTTTCTCTTTTCATTTGGGGTTGTGCAAAAAAAAGTCCATACGACGGCAATGGGGATCGAGATCGAACCAAGGCCGGCTGGAATGCAAAGTTACTTTACACGACCACGCTATCCATATAGCTGCCAGCGCTATTATAAAGGAGCGTGATAATATTACATCTCATCATAGAATGAAGTTGGAAGGTTTTTTCTAAGACGATAAAGAGGAACATGAACGTGAATATATCTTTCTCTGTCTGGGCCGTGTATTTGGCAAACTATACGAAAAGCTTTCATATGCTTTCATTTGAATGTGTCTCCTGTTTCGCTCCCTCACATTGGCTCTAGCATATATATTATACAAATGATATACATGTATTGGGGAGTAGAATTTTTTTTGTTATCTTTCAGCTCATTTAATGTAATAAATCGAGATGCCAGAACGTGTGTTAAAAATTAACTTTGGGTGTAGTTTCCACTAAATATAATTATAATTTGGCAGTGTGCAGTGAATAGTTGTTCAATCACATCGGAATTGACGAATAAAAAAGTTATTTTAGTGGCTCATATTTACTTCCTCGCCTTCATAGAAACGAATTATTTTTTATTTTAAGGTCACCGTGCCGTAAAAGTAATGAAGCAACAATTCACCGAAAAAGCTACTAATATTTTCTAATAATTTCTCTCTTTTCTTAATATAGTGAAGAAAATGGCCGCTTTGGTAGAAATAGGTGTATAAAATCTGTCGGTAAGGTAAAGTGACCGAATATCGCCCACTTTTTTTGACCTCAAAAATGAGGCACATAAAATTTAGGGAAACGGAATTTAAGTTACTAGGGGTATTCCTACATCTCTTTCCTATGACCCATCAGAGTTTGAGGTCGAAATACTGAATAGTATGGCCACTGCGATTTATTTTCTAAAAAAAAGTCAAATTTGAAATTTTTGAAAAGTAGTCCCTAATATCGCCCACCAAATCATGGGGTGGGCGATATTAGGCAAACATCGTGTTTTGAAAAAGTGTTGAAAAAATCGATGATTCGAAATTTCGTTTAATAACGGGTGTTAAATAAAAAATGAGAATTTTTTCAATCACATATAAATTTTTTTTAAAATTTTTTTTCATCGATTTCAGTATTTTTTATTAATAACATAATGTATTTTCTTCAAAAAAATGTCAGTGAATGTTTGAGTAAGGGCCGTGGTCTGCTGTTCGACGCAACTTTGTCGCGATGCTCTCACAAGAACGTTGTAAGGCACTTACGTCCGTTTTTCGGATACAATTCCGGATTCTTGTAGTCAGTTGCTTCGTATCCTTGGCCCTACAATTGTTTTTATACACTAGGGCACTGAGTGAGCCAAAGAAATTCTCTATTGGGCGGCACTGGGGCAAGTTTGTTGGGTTACGATCTTTCGGCACGAACGGTATCTTTTTCTCCTCAAGATACGCCAGCGTCTTCTTGGCGTAATGGGAAGACGCCTTGTCCGGCCAGAAGACGTACTTCCCATCCGCGTGATGCTCGTTCAGGAACGGTAGCAGGATTTTATCGAGGCACTCTTCTCGATAGATTTGTTGGTTGATTGCCAGACCGCTCGGCTTAAACGAAGGCTTTGAAATGCCTCGGTCTGAAATGGCGATGTACAACATAACCTTTTTTTTTCAAACTTGTGCTTGAACTTGTATTTCACTTCAGGCGGTGTGGATGACTTGTCGCTGGATAGGTAATTATCATTTCTTGTAATATGCGTTTTGGACAGCGGAAAATAGCTTTCGTCGTCCAGAACGAAAGACGTCCCGCGGTATTTTTTGGTCATCCACCGACACTGTGATTTAACCGTCTCAATCTGCACCTCCGTGTACTCCGACGACCTCGTCTTCTTCCTGCAGACGATTCCTTCCATCTTGAGAGTCCGATGGATCAATACGTGGGAGCAGCCATATTTCCGACCGGCGTCTCGCCTCGTCTGGTTGCCTCCTTGTTGTCAAACAGCTTCGTTAACGATGTCTTCCTCTGCTTCGTCATTATCGTCACCGGACGACCACTTCCGACCTTCCGCTCTACGTTCAGGGAACTCAGGATACGATATACCGTACTAACAGGTTCATTTTCTTCCTTAAAATGTGCCACCGTGAACTTTTTTCCTTGCTGGAAATGCGTTTCGTAGAACCGTACAAAGTTCTTGTGAGAGCATCGCGACAAAGTTGCGTCGAACAGCAGACCACGGCCCTTACTCAAACATTCACTGACATTTTTTTGAAGAAAATACATTATGTTATTAATAAAAAATACTGAAATCGATGAAAAAAAATGAAAAAATTTTTATATGTGATTGAAAAAATTCTCATTTTTTAACACTCGTTATTCTCCAACTTCCATGTATCACATTTGCAAATTAATGAAAATTTCTATTTTTAACAAATTTTCAAAACCTCTTTGAAAAGTTTTGGAGACACGCGATTTCTTCTTTTGCTCAATTTTTTTTTGCTTGATGCGATACGGATCCCGACAACATTTATATGAGTAGGTACATACAAAAAGTAGTAGTGTGATCTTTTACCACCGGATCGCATAATAAACAGACGAGAAATCGAGGTGGGCGAACTTAGGCTACTGGGCGATATTCAGTCACTTTACCTTAGTTCTAACTTTTAACACTTTAAAACTGCCTTCAACACTTTAAAACTGCCTTTAACACTTTAAAACTGCCTACTGATCAGGTAGAGATTAATTTGCCTCCTTGAATAAATATCACAACCAGACGTCGACACTGTAAATAGATCGTCGCGTACATCACGTACATCATAATAGAATATTGAATTAAATTATACGTTTATGTGACTCAGGAACTGCATTTGCCTGATGTGCATATATGATGTCGATTAATGCGATCTTACGATAGTGTATATGATGAATATGATAATTCGATTTTGAGATAGTATAAATGATAAAACTGCTCAGCAAACACAAAATCGTATTACTTTTGCACACGTTAGATCGCACATGAATTCGTATCATATCACAATCGTGTAAAATTTCAATAGAAAATACGACTTAATCTGTCTTATTGAGTAATATCTGTTTTTTTGCATTTTATACGATTTCAGATGTACAGGATATATATACATCGTCATCGTCATTATACACGATTGTAATTCGGTCCTACTTGATATACGACTCAGAATATGCAAGTTATACGATTTAATATTCGCTGGATTGTGATATGAACGAGTTCGCGGTGGAAAAATAGTATAAAAATATTACTTATTATCCGATCAGATACTCTCTTAGATCTGGCATCTCTGGCAGCCAGGCTAATGCCACCGAGCAGCATAAAGCCGTCTACCTAAAATTCATACCTTCGTACATTAGCTTTTAGCGGCAGCAGCAGCGAGAGCAGCAGGGTCCGAGGTTCAGATCAGTTCAGTTCAATGGGTTCGTCGGTCCGTTCGGTCGCTCGCGCTTTATGCTCTGGCTGTGGAATCGCAACCAAAAATCCAACATCGAGCGACGGACCGACCGACCGTACGCGACAGGCCAAATTCCGTGCCGAGTGGCGATGAAAGAGGAAAACAAGGGATTGGAAGTTGGATGGCCTGTTGTTCAATGAGTAATACTCGCACAACCATGTTCGCATGTGTGCGCGTCGCGCAAACTTTATGTTGCAGAAGGCGAAAACCTGGCGTGCGTGCGTTTAGGGGTTTGTGTGTGTGTACAGGATTGTGTACACATACATAGCGGCATGGCGGTCGCTACTATGCTGTGCATGGATGCTTGCTTGCTTGCGGGATGGAAACTCTGGAGAGTGGCAGAGTTCCAATGTTTGGGCATGAATGAAGAGAGCAAGGGTTTTTTTTCAAATTTTGCTCGATGTTTGCTTTTCGAACAGTTTGAGGGATCGAAACAAGATGGCCTCAGTGGTTTTCTGACAGTTCTCTCCGCGACGTGATGCGTATAGAGGAATTGTTAGCATATGTATGCTATGTTGTACTAAAGGGAGCATAGATTAATTTGGGAACGGGGAAGGACTTCTGCTGTCCAATTTATGTCATGTTTAGTCTAAATCCTTTTCACTGGAATCATCTTTGTTTGCGATTATTGTTTCAATCAGGAGCATAATGCTGATCTGCGAATTCCACCTCTGCATTAGTACGGGACATGCTCGCCCTAAAATCTCGCCACTCTCCATGTTGCGCTGTCTCTCTAGCTGGTATGCGAGCGACAACTTCTCCGTATAACAGTTGCAGCAACAGCAGCAGCAGCGAGAGAGCGTCACGTTTAGTACTGTTCGGGAACGACGTCAAGATGGCCATTTTGTTTACTCCCTGTTCTCGCTACTAAAAGGATTTGGTGGTGGATTCGAAAATCAATAAAATTTTGTCCCCAAAGTGGCCACTTCCGGTCGTTGTGTGTCCGTAGTGCTTTTGGATTCTACAGCTCGAGACGGACGACCATTGGCACTAGTGGTGCCGTGTGTGTGAACTGTGTGCGCGACATCGTATAAATTTTCCGGGGATTAGCAGAACAAGTGTTGAAGATGAAGCGGATGGTGTAGGATTTTCGTGACCCGTACTCGTGCGCGCACCACCCCCTTCGTTTCCTTCGCGCGTCTCTTCGCGTAATCCCAAGTAGCAGCAGCAGATCGGGGTTCGAGAGTTTCGAATAATCGAAGAGAACAGTGTATATTTTTTGCCCCGAGACGTTTGTCGTCGCCGTCGCCTTCCGTCGGAACGGTTGTGTCTCGTAGCCGTCGTCGCGGAAAAAGGAATGAAAATCCGATAAAATTTTCGCCCTGGAAGAAGTGAAAAACAATTCGACTGAAATTCAAACAAAAACGCATTAGTGCACACGAGCAGCAAAGTGCGGGAAGTGAAGGCCTCCGAAGTCCGCGCGGAAGAGGGGAACACCACCAAAAAAGTGGGTGCATAATCCATAAATGGTTGGTCTCAGATTTTCAATTCAATAGCAGTATATTTTAATTTAAGTGGAATTCCGTGGAAAACTGTTGGATTTTTTTTTCACTTGCTGTTGTTTCGTTCTCTCGTTCGTTCGTTCGATGGTTCCCTTTGGCTTACCTTTTTACCGGGCAACCAATGTGCCCATAAAATAAGAGTTTCTTGCCTTTCACTTGTCCGCCTCTCTTCTGCGGTGTGTCTTTCCGGATCAACCGCGCGACTTGCGTTCCTGCAGAAAGTTTTAATAGTGGAGTGTGGTGTGCTGTGTGCATCCAGCGAATGGTGGCACAAGTTGAAAACGGCAACAAAAACAACAACAACAACAACAACAACACCATCAACAGCGGGCGAACGTGAAGTTCAAAAGCAACATAAAACGTAAAAGAAGCAAGGAAAAAAAAAGCCCAAAAGAAGTAGCAGCAGGCGGCTGGGATCCAGAGCATGAGAAGAGATGAAACAGCAATTTCCTAGTAAGAATACCGAAAAACGAAACGGTGTGTGTGTTTGTGTATAAATGTAGCAAGAAAAGAAGGAAATTGTTGGTTAATGTGGTGGTGGTGGTGGTGATGCTGATCAGACCCGAGAGGGTGGAGAAGAGTTTGGAGTTTTAGTTATTTTATGTTTTTCTCTTTTGGTTCGCGTTTCTCGAACGGGCTTTGGATTTTTAGAGATGTTTCAAGACGCGATGCAGCGAACAAAGTGAATTCACCGGGCCGGCCCTGTGCAGTGTTGGCAAGTGAGATGCGTGCTTCCGAGGGATACTGGATGCTGGATGCACTGGTGCCCCACAGTCCGCCGAACGGTGGATAACTTTGCCATTCCCAAGTACTCTTTGTGGGATTATCCCACTTGGAGGGTGTATGTGTGCGAGAGTGCTTTCGGCGCTTTCTGGGAGTGTGTGCGTGTATGTGTGCAGGAAACTATCAAAAACGGATTACGGACCAGTAGCTCGGGCTCGGTAGCAGTGGACCGAGAATGCATTTATCCCTCTGCCGAGCAGGGATAGTGATGATGGGAGATTATTTACCATTCTAGATAAATATACTTTTGTGCCGTTGTGTTTGCTCTGCGCCCCTAACCACCGAACGAACGAATCAATGATCCATTGGATGGCGATCGAACGCCGCTTCGTGAACTCATCCGATTGCCAATTGCGGTATATCCGCAAGCAAGCAAGCAAGCAATCGAGGTTTGGTAGAGTACATAATCTGGAGAGTCTGGAGAAGAGAAGGAAGCGGGAGGGCTTTGAAGGGTCGTTTGAAGCGCGATTGATACAATGGCTCCGATGGACACACACTGCGACATGGGTGGTCGCTCATTAAGCCGCCACGGTCGGGGAAAGTGCCCTTGTGTTTATGCTCATAAATGCGGCGGCATCCCGCTGCTTTCCTTTATGATCTATGGCGAGGGCCTTCCCGAGAGGTGGATAAATTGGAGCAATAATGTTTGTAGATACTTCGATTTGGGCTTTTGTGGTAAATTATTTTATTGCCCCTCGGGGGGATTCTATTGCATCTCTAAGTTTGCCGCAAAAACACCTTTGTAGAGATCAAATCCAATTCAATAGTCTTAAAGTTGCAATAATCGAATGCAAATCACCTCCCGAATCATAAGCCGTACAATTATTATATGAAAGAATTATTGATGACGATTCCAGTGACTAGAGTTCACCTATAAATGTCTCAAATTATCAGCTGTGATTAAAACTATAAATTATTGACAAAAATCGAATATATACAGTATATAGTCAAATAGAATAGAATGAAACCATCAGAAATATCAAAGTCAAACAGTAATACTGCCGTCCCATGTTACTCTTTGACAATTTTCACTTTTCTTCATGAAGCGATGTTTATATGCCTAGTCTTCCGGAAAAACACAAAAAAGTTATAGTTTGTTCCCAGCTTTTAAAAAAACAACTACAATCTCAATTGTCCTATGTTGATATTCATAATTCATAACCCACCATATATTTTTTGTAGATCCATATCAAAGAAATCGGTTCAAGTACAAGAATTTTATGTCACGCTTTCAGAAGGGCTTATGTACTCATTCCTTATTTGAAAAAAACGAACTAATTCTCAAACAAATAAAAAAAATTATAGGAGGTTGTGTCCAAGATATGACCGCATTGTTGACGTAGAACTACGCTGTTATTTTATATAAGTCGCTTGTTTATACCTTCGGATATTATTCTATAATGCTGTGAAATTTTAGAAACAACTGCTTAGTAGAATAATCTCTGAAATGATTTTTTCATTGTAGAATCAGTTGACGATAATTGATTAATGATTCATTCTTGCCCTCGCAAAACAATCGTATGTCGCAATTTATTTCATGTCAATTCATTGAAAATATACCTCGAAAGCTATCCCGGTGGCCTTTATCGAAATTGACATAGACTCGGCTACAGTCGATTATATACATGTTGCACCAGCACCATTATTCAATATCTCATTACTACATCAATATATCTTTGGTACCGCATGTAAACAACAACAATGGCAACACTTGCAAGTATCAAATATCATGCATGCCAAACAAGCGTTCACCATAGCATGCATACAGAGCCATACATTGGTGGCTTGAAACTACTAGCAATATAAAATTTCCCATCATTTTGCGCTATTCTCAAAAGAAACGCTTCTGTTAATATTACTGGCCTCGAAAAAAGTTGCATTACTTTCTCATGCTCGAGAGAAGCGCAGCTGTCACCCTTAGTGGAGGAAGTTTTGCTACTGGTAAGCGAAACCTTATCACATACAAAATTCCAGAACATTTACTTTCTTGATGACTAAACAAGAGAAATAAACTCTTTTTGTTAATAACAACCTCGAAAACAGTAGCAATGCTTCATTATGATCAATATTAGCGCAAATGCAGTCCTAGTTCAAGGCAGTTTTGCGACTGGCACGCGAACCCAAATAACTTATAACATTCCAGTAAGACATTCAAGATGCTTGGTATTCCCAAATAATTTTTTGGTGCACAACCTTAACGTCTGTTTCGCCATAACGTCAGTTTAATGCATTGATGAATTCTCAAAGGCACCAACGAAGCCCAAACAATGTTAACTGCTTGGAAAAAGCAACACAGTTTCTACTCTGCTGTAACATCCATCGATGCGAATTCGCTGATGAGTTTGTCAAGAGCGACCACCTTCAGCACCTGCGGGGGAGCTTGATTTTGGTTGCTGCCTGGGCGTTTACATTTTCAACCGACGCGCCGAAATCGCCTACTTCGCTGTTGTTCGGTGCGGTGTCACATTTGCGAAGGCTCGGTTCAGTGCGAGCGCTTTTCACTGCACCAACACCGCGTGCATCATTAGATGACGCTTACCTCGAAAATTTATTGCCCCTGGCAATGCGTTCGTTTTTTGCAGGGCTCGAGCCTGGCTTCCTCTTCTTCTTGCCCATCGCACACTACGCGAAGCGTCCAATTTATGACGCGGAAAGAAGAACACACGATACGAATAACGCGAAAAATGAACCGAAAAATCAAACGACGATTTCCAAGTTGGATTACCACTGGTGGGGTCCAATCTTAGATCGAAGCGCAGCGAAAGCGAAGTAAACTGAATTACTCAACAGTCCGATGCCGAATGAAAGTTTGCCTCAGCGAGATCCACTCTAGGCAAGTATTCCCCTTCATTCTACTTCTTTTCTTTTGTTCACGGAGACTTTAAATCCTACGATTTCCCCTCCGTTGGTCGTCGATAAATTGCTCGTTATTGATATCTCTGTTCGGGAAAGCACTCAAATGGACAGAACAAATGTATGGGAAAATAGAAACACTTAAAGTTTTCATGAATTTGAACCATTTACTAACCAGGGGATTCTATTGTATGGCATATTAAACAAATCTTACGGTATTTCCGATTCGTTTAGTATGTAAATCGCCAAAATCCGTTCTCGGCAAAAATAGTTATTAACGTTAACTTTATTTCATAAAAACGTGACCTGTTTTCTGATTTGACACCCTTAATGAAAGACATAGCTACGTCCAAAAGTTCAACAGAATACGTGTACACCTTGTTAGCGAATGCCAAATAACAATGAGATTTATATTCCGCAAAATATTGCACATCCCTTCTTCATAAAACGATGTTTTTATGCATAATCTTTCGGAAAACACAAAAAAAAGCTTATTGTTTGTTCCCAGTATTTAAAAAAAACCATCAAGTCCAATTGTCCCATGTAGATATTCCAGGCATAGCTGTCCCACCATGAATTTTGAGTCTGTAACCAAGATTGACTGATTCAAATGAGGTGATCTTTTCACATTTCATTAAACATTACTTCTCTGCTTATTGAAAACCCCGTGTATTGCTAGACCGAAATGCTTAAAGCTTCTGGTAGACAAATATGCACAAAACTTTGAATGCCTTTTTCGCAGTTGCTGATTTCGGAACATGGGACAACTATGCATAGAACGGCAGAATACCTCTTTGAAATTTACAGCCATTCCATGCTGATATAGTGCTTCTCAGAGTTTGGTTGCTTTGTTCCTTATCGCGAAATATTAGACTCGTATTTTTTCAATAATTTGTTTAGGGCGGCCATTTCCATTTTAGGGATGTTCGAAAACTCATTTTTTTCCTTTCTCCAAAAATTACTTTTCAAAAATGCATAACCTTTGAACTACTGAACCGATTCAGATGATCGACATATCAAATAAAAGCCAATGAGCTAGTCTCCTTCAAAAACGTTGAACTCTCGAAAAAATCATTATTTTGGATCGCCTTTGTTTTTTTTATAGTTTATATGTTTAAAGGGTTCCCGAAAAAATCGCTCTAGAAAACAATTGCAATAGAAACAACCTATCAGAAAAAGTGTAAGGTCGTAAATAGAGTACATATATTCTGACGCGGAAAAACATCAAGTCGGTCTGTGATACCGTACGCGAGTATACGAGTTGCGATTTTGCGCACTGAATATCCAAACCAAAATGCCTACAATTGTGGAAATTTATTCAGATCGTGGTGCAACAGCTTTGAATTGCAATTGATGATATCTATATAAATAAAAATGGAAGGCAAAATGTGTTGGTAAGCGGAAAACCCGAGGAAGGGATGGTCCGATTTGAGTCGTCTTTATTTTGTTGTATTCGTCTCTTCCCGTAGACCAATGTTATGTTGTGGTTAAAATTGAAATTTTATCAAACATGTATTCCTACGGAGAAACATGTTATTTGCGAGTGAATCAAGCATCTTGAGCGAAAATTGTGTCTGAAAATAAATTCATATCATGATGGCATATGTACTCATAACTGTCAAACGGGTTGTAACGAAGCTTTCCTGTCAGGAGCTCATTTAATCGTCATTGATCACATTGAATATGAAGGAGAATCAAGAAATGTTGAAAATACTTACGATTCCGTGATATTCTGGTATTGTAAGTCATCGGGAGTAGTAGCTTTTTTGGTGATATAATGTCGGTTTGCAGACTATATTTCAGGTCACAAACACTGACACTGGGGGTCGTGATAATACCACCTTGGTATCGTTGAAATAATGGGCCTTATTCCTGCATGCACTTCACGGTGAAAACGAAATGCACATCATTGAACTACGTTTTACCAGTTAGTGAAGCGCCAAAGATAATAATGGGTTTTCATGCAGAATCAACACCTTCCAAATAGAAATTATGAATGAAAATTAACTTCTCCGTATCAAATTAGTGTTCAATGTGAAAGGAAAATTTCGTGTTTTTCATATGGCAAAATAATCTCTTGCAAAAATTGTATCTGAAGGTAATTCTATATTATAATCCGTATCCAGATGTCGGCACCGTACCGTTATCGTAGCGAATACACTTCATTTTGTTTCCACTGTGAAATGTATTCGGAAATAAGGCCCAATGAATTTCTATGGAATTGCAGCCATCTTACCAATCCACTCCACCATCTACATCACCCTTGTTCCTACACATTGATTAGGTGTCCAATTTGTTTGATAGAACGAATTATTGCACACAATCTTATGTGCACAACATTCACGGGAACGAAAGAAAGAGTGCATAATACATGATTTACCTTTGCATTCGCTCGCAAAACATACCTCTTTTATTCTTTAATTTCCTCACTTATTTTACTATTTCCACTGTTGATGCTGGATGAATTTGCCGTCCAATGGTATATATTATAACATATATCGTAGGCACGATTCTGCGTAATATGCATTTGAAATCTCTTAATTTTTCGTTACATTTTTCGTACAGTGACCCTCCTTATATAGAAATCAAAGACGTAGTCCTACGCCAAAAAATCGATTTGCAGACTAGAAAACCCTCTTAACATTTCACAACCACAGGTTTCAGTAACACCTCTAATCGTCTTCGGCTCCTTGATAAGAAACTTACTCCAGAAAGATTGCGACAAATATGCCACACAAAATCACAAACTGTTTTTTAAATTGGAAGGTTGATCATATTATTCTGTCGCACGTTTCCTTGACCTTTCGCAACATTCGAAAGGTCCAATTAAAAAAGGGTTGCTACAATGTTAGCACTGATAACCTCATTGTGACATGATGACTGACACGACGATCTAGACTGACAGCTACGAGTTCGTTTTGAAATCTCCTCCAGCCGATGGTCTTATTGTTTTGTCCGTCACTGTATAAACGTTATTAAATAACGATTCGAAAACAGGTTGTTTTGGAATAAGGAACACTCATTAATTTAGAATTTGTGTGTAGAATCCTTTCCATATACCGAACTTACTCTGTTCGACGTTTTAGGTGTTTTGACGTAGGACTACGTTTTTTATTTTTATACTGGGGTGTAAGTCCAACGTTTTGAAAACGAAAGCGTTACGTTGTGGGTGCAAGGTTTTGATCGTTGATATCTCTTTGCCGGCTAAACAAAGTGGCATGATAATTATTTTATTCGAAAGATAAAATGTCTAAGAGTTCTATGCTTGTTAATTATTATTGGTCCGAAACATGTTTCAATAACTTAAAAATTTCCTTCGACAACAAGCTATTGAAACCACACAAATTCGTATATAAACTGGTGCTCGCTCGAAAACTCCTTCATCTGCAAAAACCCCTTATATTGCGTACAAATGGTGCCATTGGCTATGGGATTTGATAGCGGAGAATATGAAATGTTTGATATGGTGTAGAGAATATTTTACGATGTCAAAGAAACTGCATTTTTTGATGAAAGTAGCAGCTCTATTACCGAATGTTCAAGAATGCCGCGTTCGATCGAGGATTCCAAATGTCGGGAAGGGGGGTATTGTTTGTGTTGAGTAGTTCCGAGGCAAAATCGATTTCTCCTTTGAGTGATAATAATTATTTTCTGGCTGAACGAAGTGGTGTGATAATCACTTTAGTCGAAAGATAAAATGTCTAAGAGTTATATGCTTGTTACTTATAGATTGCTAAGCCAATTGTAGTCCTATATCGTAGGAACTTCCAATTTGAGTCCATTCGCAGAACTGCTCATTGATTGACCCATCTTTTAATTGACCCTTTACATTTTCCTTTTACTATAAATTTCCTAGTACTTCTACCAAAATTCGTCACTGTAAAATCAAAATTATTTTCAGACACAATTCTCGTTCAAGATTTTTCAATCGCTTACAAATAACATGTTTCTGGAATACATATTTGATACGGAAAATATAATAAAATGATGACATCTCAATTCGGACGATTCCTTCCTCGAGTTTTGTGCTTATCCCTTCGCTTGATTAGTTCTCGGGATATGCAGAAATTTGTATTTCATTTGTATGGTTAACACCGCCCCCCAACCTTAGAGAGGGGATGGAGTGTCGAACCACCATAGAAACATTTATTGACCTCTAAAACCATCACATGCCAAATTAAATTCCATTTGCTTGATTAGTTCTCGAGTTATGTAACGTCCCTCCCTTAGAGTGTGTCGAAACACCATAGAAACGTATCGTGCTCTGTAAAACCTCCACATGACAAATTTGATATCGTTTGCTTGATTAGTTCTCGAGTTATGCACAAATTTCATTTCTATGACAGCCTCCCCGTAAAGACAGTGGAGGAGTGTCGAATCACAATAAAAACATTTCTTGCCCCCTTAAAACCACCATATGCCAAATTTGGTTCCGTTTGCATGCTTATTTCTCGAGTTATGCAGACATTTGTATGATATTGTATGATTTGTATGAAATGGAGATGAAAAGTGGCGCTTCCTAATCATACGAAAAGAGTTTTAAGAAATTGGAAATTAAATAGAAAAGAAATGTTTACCAAATCCTGCTATTGCTTCCTCAAGTTTTGTATGGTATATTTATGCCAGCGCTCGGTCTACTGATCGAAAACTTTTTGAAACTTCGTTATGGGTATAGAAATGAATGTCTCTAGTTATGATTTTTGAGCGGTTGTTAAGGGGCATTGGTGTTGTTCATGGTATGCAACTCACGAATAATTATTGTAATCTTTGTTGATCTACGTGAGCTAAGTTTATAATAAACGACACGGTTAGAATCGCTGAAAACGGTGTGTGACTTCTTCATTGATTGAAGTAGACGTGTATCTTTACGCTCTATGTTCTCGATTGATGTCGTGTTGACGTTTCGTACTCATATACTCACGTCTCGTCATCTGTTATTATACACTAGCAATGTTAGCTCGACGGTATTTTCGCATGAGATCTAGTTCGTTCGGTATCTGACAGTCCCTTGTCTGAATACCCATGCAAATATCACTGAACAGTTCCGAACGATTCTTGGCAGTCCCAACTATTTATATTGATCTTGAGGTTTTCCTTTCAGAATTCTTGGATTTCATCAATGTCAGACCGAGCATTATAATTATTTGCCTGACCACTAATTTTGAAGCGTAAAACTAGCGTTTTCAATTGAGTATTATCATTGTAACTCTTTCAAAAAATTCTACGCAACCGAACAGTAGATGTAATTTTTACCAAAAATGTGTTGCAAATTTTTATGTTGTCGGGTTATTCTGCTCATTTGCGGCGAAGCAAAAAGTTGAAGTGATCGAATCACTAATAAAGGCTGAGGCACAGCGCTGCCAACGTGACTCAGAAAATTTTAAACTTAAAAACCAAGACAAATTGTAGGAGGCCGTGCCCAGGACACTATCGCATTGTTGACATTGTCCTTCGAAGATAGGGCCTGATTACGAACGTTACTTCACGGTGAAAACGAAATAATTTGTATGCAAGGTTACATAAACTTCATCTCGTTTTCGCCGTGAAGTGACGCATCTTAATTCATTCCATTTTTTTATATGAAAAAACATTTATTTGAATGACAAAATAAATTAATACATTATACATTAAGTATTGGCAATCGCCAGTATTGGAAACTTTTAAATAATTTTTTAGTAGAATCGTATCTGATGGGGTTTCTGATTTGATACTCTTACTGACAGACGTATTCCTACTTTAAAAAAAATAATTCTGAAGACAGTACATGTTTTGATCATAGTCAAAATATAAAAGGGGGGTCTTCGTAGCCACTTGGTTACGCGTTCGCTTACCAAGCGATCGATCGTGAGTTCAAACTCAGGGCCCTCAATTGTGACCATCTTTGTGTTGTTATAGAATAACTACGTCCACGCAACCATCATCAGCGATGGAAATCGATCCACGGTCGAAATAAGATCGATTCATCCATACAACTGCTCTGCTCTGCAAGAAACATTGGGCTGCTGTTCTATAAATAACTCAACAATGATCAATATCAACTGTCTCCGCTGTCCGGTCTGCTGAACAATGGATGAACAGAAAGAATACCCTTACGCCTAAATGGCTACTACTGTGTAATTTACCATAATGTAATGGAACAGAAAACTTAACGCCTAAATGGCTACTACTAACTACCGTGTAATTTATAATTCATAGAAACATAAACATATGTACATGTACACGATTAAAACCCGGCTCTGCTACAGCTAAAATGCTAATGAGCCTAATAAATAAATAAATAAGATAAAAAAATATTAAAAAATGAAAATAAAATCGATTTTCGTTAATTCATTTCAAAAATCAATTTAATCTCTTGCGGAATCGTTTTAATCGACAATTATTATGTTCTGCTATGTTCTATGTTCTTATGTTCCTTTGGTTTTCAATTTCTTCTAGTTCGAGTGGGTGCATATCGAATTTTCGTTATCGCTGATTTTTTGAGAAATTCTAGGCTTTGTCTGAAAAAGTATAAAAAAACAGTATTGAAAGTATTGTCCACCCAAAATTAATTTTAGCACATGTTTTGGCATCTTCTATTTGTTCATTTCAACATTTCAATTCCAGAATCGACAGAACTTTTGAAGTAATCGATTCTTCTTCTTCTTTTTCTTTTTCTTTGTTCACTGAGACTTTAAAAGTCGTCGATTCTTCTTTTCCTCTGTTCATGGAGACTTTGAATCTTACTTATTTGTCTCCGAAACATCGATTTCGTAACACTGTACACACTTTATTTTGTAGTCCGTGTTAGGAAAACAGCTCTACACGATTGTACAATTGTACAAGAGCCATCATCAGTGTAGTATCAGTATTAGTAGTGTTGAATTATAGAAGCTTGAAATTAAAGGGTGTGTCACATCAAATTGCATCACGGAAAAAACGCTGTAGAAATTCGCCCAGTAGACCGATCCTTTTCAAAATTTTAGACAGTAAAATAAAAACTATTAAACAACTTTTCGCATTTTCTTTTTATTCATACTTCGAGCCCAAGCCCGTATGCTCGCACCTTCCTCGTTACCCCGTCCATAAGGTTCTGTACAACGTCAGGTTGTAGTTTTTTTTGAACAGAAATCCATTTTCTCTTGAAGTCCGCCTCCGATTTGACAACTTTTGGGTTCTTCCGGAGGGCCTGCTTCATAATCGCCCAATATTTCTCTATTGGGCGAAGCTCCGGCGCGTTGGGCGGGTTCATTTCCTTTGGCACGAAGGTGACCCCGTTGGCTTCGTACCACTCCAACACGCCCTTTGAATAGTGGCACGAAGCGAGATCCGGTCAGAAGATGGTTGGGCCCTCGTGCTGCTTCAATAGTGGTAGTAAGCGCTTCTGTAGGCACTCCTTAAGGTAAACCTGCCCGTTTACCGTGCCGGTCATCACGAAGGGGGCGCTCCGCTTTCCGCAAGAGCAGATCGCTTGCCACACCATGTACTTTTTGGCAAACTTGGATAGTTTCTGCTTGCGAATCTCCTCCGGAACGCTGAATTTGTCCTCTGCGGAGAAGAACAACAGGCCCGGCAGCTGACGAAAGTCCGCTTTGACGTAGGTTTCGTCGTCCATTACCAGGCAATGCGGCTTCGTCAGCATTTCGGTGTACAGCTTCCGGGCTCGCGTCTTCCCCACCATGTTTTGCCTTTCGTCGCGGTTAGGAGCCTTCTGAACCTTGTATGTACGCAGGCCCTCCCGCTGCTTGGTCCGCTGGACGAATGAACTTGACAAATTCAGCTTATTGGCGACATCCCGGACCGAACTTCTCGGATCACGTCTAAACTGCTTAACTACGCGCTTGTGATCTTTTTCACTGACGGAGCATCCATTTTTGCCGTTCTTCACCTTCCGGTCGATGGTTAGGTTCTCGAAGTATCGTTTTAGTACTCTGCTGACCGTGGATTGGACGATTCCCAGCATCTTACCGATGTCCCGATGTAACAACTCCGGATTCTCGAAATGAGTGCACAGGATTAATTCACGACGCTCTTTTTCGTTCGACGACATTTTTCCAAATTTACGATAAATTGACAGTGAAGCATGACCAACGTGATCTATACACTCTTATCTGATTATAAGCGAAAGCTGAAGATATAATTCCTAAAAATAAAATTACTACAGCGTTTTTTCCGCGATGCAATTTGAAAACGGGCTGGACAAGTGTATGAATAAATAAAGGCTCTCATTTCAATGCTCTTTTAACACGTTCGTCGCCCAAAGCGGCTTTTCTAAGTTTCTTGCGGAGCCCAACTTGCGAATAAATTATTAAATGAAGATCAAACTTAGTTTGTAGACAACTTTTACATGATCTAGCAATATTTTATTTAATTTGAAGATGAATTGACAACAATAACATATGCTAAAGTCATGTTATATGGGTTTTGCAAAAAGCTGCCATACAAACCATCCGCACTATAAATCAATAAAAAGTACAGTATAAACATTATGATAATATGGTTATAATTTTATTATTTTTCTACGCATCCTATAGTTACACTTAGGTGCCTATTCTATCAAATTCATTTTAAATATCCTATTAAATTTGAACGAGGAAAGTGTCACCCATATCTGGGTGACGGGGCGTCGAAAGTGTTAACAAACTAACGGATGAAAATTTAATTATTTTCTATATTGCTACAGGTTGTTAGGAAGTGTTTGAACTCATTGGTGCGAGAATCGCGTAGATCCATCAAGAAATTACTCTAAGTCGTTTTCCGTGACGCAACTTGTTCTCCAAATAAGACGTGATTCTACCATACACAAAAACAACGGGAACTTAGTCAAGTTATGTTCTTTGATAGTTTCAAAACAAATGAAGACTCTTTCGGTGCATTGTGCCCAATAAGGGGCTGTCCACATACCACGTGGACAGAAAAAGCACGATTTTACACTCCCCCCTCCCCCTCCGTGGACAAGCGTGGACATTTTCATACCCCTCCCCCTATTGTCCACGTGGACATTTTTGCTTATTTGATTAGAATAATTGAGGAAATAACTGGATTGCGCTTACATTTAATTCCATTTAAGTTTTTTTTCTTCTAATTTTACTAGCTGTACGCCACGCTTTGGTTATCTAGTATGCTAACACAGAAATGCGCAATATACGGTTGAACAATCCGCACCCGAATCTACATCACACGATTCCTAAGATTGATCTTGAACAACGCCAATCGAATAAAATAAAATGGATTTAAAATCATTACCGGATACAATTTTAGTTCACGAATTTTTAAACACTTGTGAAAAATGTGTTGCTACCACATAGAAAAACGTATTCAATACTAGAAAGTTGATTTACGCTCACAACTTTACTTCAGAAGTGTGCTTATTCCATCTGAAAATCTTAAAGCTTCCTGAGCGGTTGACAATAGCAACAACAATCCTTGAAGTGGATTTTATATTGTGTCATAATATGAGCTCCATCAGTGGCGAACTTTTCGAGTTTATGAAGCGCACAAAAACAAACAGAACAATTTTTATGCATTGATTTTTTTTATCAATTAAAAAAAATTTCAAGATAAGTAAATATGGAATAGAGAGCATGCACTGATATCTGAAAATCTTCATTTGATAAAGGATTGAGGAGTAAAGGGTCGAAATTTCTAAGCGATTTCAAAACGCCTGTACTTTCGATATAAATCATGACATGAAGACAAAAAATTCAGCATTTTCAAGCTACAAATTTCTGGTTTATGGATATCGTACGTACATATTTTAGTTTAATTTGTATATGCGTTGTAGACAAAAGTCATTGCAAGAAAAGATAAAACGTTTTTAGATTGCTTTCAAAGTTTCTATAAATTTTGAAAATATATTCACAATAACAATCCAATCAACCTGATTATTTCGCTTTCATTTGATTCATAGAAAGTTTCAGTAGAACTATTTCCTACAGAGCTATTCTCTATCGTATGATCCGTTTATCCTTTAATTTTGAATCAAAAATATTTCATGAAATAATAAACGCACCGCAAATCGATGGTCAAATCTGCCTACTGCAAACTTGAAAATATTCTATACAAGGTCCAGTTGTTGTTTTTGACGAATGCATTATTTTATAACAGAGTTATAGCGTTTCAAAAATCACTCAAAATATTCGATGTCGCATTTTGCTCCTCTATTTTTTTTGTCGAGTGTAGTTTGTTGCCCACTCCGGAGTACGATTGGTTACAGGAAATTTCAATTCATTTACACATTCGCTTCACTTCAAGTCATCAGCGCAATGAGAAACCTTTTCTGCAATAGTTTTCAAAGGGCACTAATAGCGTATTAGAAATGTTTTCAATGTATTTTTATTTATTTATTTTTCAACTGCTTATTGACCATTCTTCATTGAGTGTCTAGATGGCTTTCAAAATGCTCGCGGAGAAAAACTACCACTCCTATTCTGTATTTCGATCGATTCGAAATATTTTGATCGACTTGATAAAATTCCATTCTGTATTCCGTTAAAGTTGTTTTTGCATTCCGTTCAATCTGCATCCCTTCGAACATTAAATGGGCAAAAAAATAGGGAATGCAAAATTATATCTCGAACAAAACAATGGTTTCGGACGGAATGCACAGTCGGGGTATACATCAGAAAACTCACGACTCATTGATTGTTTACTAACCTTGCACGAAAAGTTATTTGTATTGCTTTTTGGTTTCCCTCCACTTAAATCCTTATCAAAACATCACTTATCAAATTCGAACAGTTTACTAAAGAACAATTTAACGCCAAATTAATCAGTCGCTGCCCCGATCCTCCCCATTTTTTAAAATTTGTACATTTTTGGTTTGAAATCTGCTGCCCGATTGAAATAAGTTTTTGTGAAATCAAATATTTTATAGAAAGTTAATTGATTCCTCAAAAACATGAAGAAATGTTTAAACTGCTGAGAAAACTTTCTCATAAATTGAATTAAGTATACATATTATGACAATTTACATGATTATAATAAAACATGTGATATGGCTAGTAAAAAAACATTGAATGTTGTTCAGTGGAATGTGAGAGGAATGAATGACTTTGTCAAATTTGATGAAATTATTTACTTTGTTAATGAGTGTAAAAGCATTATTGATGTCATTGTTATTGGCGAGACTTGGCTGAAAGAAGAAAATAGTCAAATCTATAAGATTCCAGGCTATCGCGCATTTTTCTCGTGTCGCGATGGTTCTTCTGGAGGTTTAGCAATTTTCGTAAAAAATTCATTAGAAAACAAATGGTTATATAGCCAAACTGTGAATGGTCTGCACTACATCCATTTAGAACTGAAATGCAATGGCCACGTGTACAAAGTTATTGGTGTTTATCGTCCGCCTTCGTTGGATTATAATGACTATCACAATATTTTAGAGGGTTGGTTATCAACTGCTACACAATCGAAACCATCACTCATTGTTGGTGATTGTAATGTTCCAATAAATCTAAACAACAATAACGTAGTAATAAAGTACACAAATTTATTAGAATCTTATGGTCCGATGTCCGATCAATCTTGCTGTGAACCTACAAAATCATACTATCTTTAACGATCTTAGTGACCACCTTCCCATTATTTCATCTATTCCTTTGAATAATGCAAAAAGTCAACAAGTGTTAAAAATGGACATTGTTGATCATGCCAAACTTGAGAATCAGTTCACAATTTTTTTGAATGACTTTGAAGTTACTGATGATATTGATGCTACTCTAGACACTCTTTTAACTACATATAATAACTTGTTGGCTGAATGTACAAAAACTGTTACAAAAATTGTCACAATAAAAGGATAGAACTGTCCATGGATGACTTATAGCCTTTGGAAGTTAATACAAATAAAAAACAAGTATTTTATTTGTATTGTGAAAATCAGTCCCAACAACGCACGCGCTAGGGATATGCTTGTTCACGTATCCAAAAAAGTTAAAATTCTAAAGACACGATGTAAAAAAGAATATTATGTAAATATACTTGATGGCTCAAGTCATTCCAATGTATGGAAAAAACTGAACGAAATTTTTGGTCGCGTTAAACCTAGAGAACAAATCAAATTAAAAGTTGATGGGAGAACCATAGTTTCTGATAAAGAGGTTGCTGAAGTGCTTAATTGCTATTTTTCCAGTATTGGCAATAATTTGGCCAGTAAATTAGCAACAAATAATTTTGACTATCTCAAACCTTTAAAATGTATAAGCAGCTCTATTTTTTTGAGACCCGCTAGCGTGAACGAAGTGAGCATTCTAATAAGTCAGCTCGACGTTAAGAAAAGCAAAGGCTATGTTAATTTTCCAGGTAAACTGATAAAAGCAAACCCAGATCAGTTTTCTGAGATTATTTCAAAAATTTTTAATAAAATAATCGTAACTGGAATTTATCCAAATGCTTTGAAAATCGCCAAAGTTACACCAGTGTTTAAATCCGGCGACTCCTGCGATCCTTCGAATTATCGACCGATTTCAACATTACCTGTTCTCAATAAAATTTTGGAAAAGCTGTTAACTTCACGGCTTGTAAGCTTTTTGCGTATAAACAATGCTATGTACGAATATCAATATGGTTTTCGTGAAGGCTGTGGAACAATGACCGCTATTATCGAGCTCGTTGATGAAATGATTTGTGAAATTGATCAAAAAAGATCGTAGGTGGCTTATTTATCGATCTTAAAAAAGCTTTTGACACTTTAGATCATGAAATTTTGCTTAAAAAACTTGAAAAATATGGTATAAGAGGAGTTGCTAACGATTTGATGAAAAGCTATTTATCTGATCGAAAACAATTCGTTATGTTTAATGGTGTTCGCAGTGACTTACGCCCAATTGACATGGGAGCTCCTCAAGGAAGTAACATAGGTCCTTTACTCTTTTTGATGTTCATCAATGATTTAGGTAATTTAAAACTACATGGTATACCGAGACTTTTTGCAGATGATTCAGCTTTATTTTACCCTCGTCCTAATGTTGAATCCATCGTAGCTGATATGGAATCAGATCTAGCGGCTCTCATGGAATATTTTAGTGGTAATCATCTCACACTAAACCTTACTAAAACAAAATATATGGTTTTTCATTCGCCACGCAAGAAAATCTGTCAACATCTCGATCCGTCTGTCAGTAACATGTCAATTGAGAAGGTCACATCTTTGAAATATTTAGGGCTACACTTAGATTCTTGTCTTTCATGGGACACTCATATAAATCATGTATCGAGAAAAGTTTCAACTCTATGTGGTCTCATGAAAAGAGTACGTTGTTTTGTGCCTAAAGAAGCGCTGCTGCGTTTTTATTTCGCATGTATTCATTCCATACTCCAATATTTAATCGTTGTGTGGGGTCATGCTGCCAAATCAAAACCAATCTAGTGCCAACCAATTTAGAATTTAGACTTTACCATTCTGATTTTTTATAAATTTTTTATTTTTTTTTATATTGTTATAAAGTTTTAAATTAATTCAAAATAGTCTCCAAAGTCATTAATGTTATCACCGTTTTGTTTTTATTTTATCTTTAATTTTTTTTTTGTTTCCTATCTTAAGTGAACCCCTTCAAAGGAACTAAGTTCCACTGGGATTTGACTAAGTTTAGTTTATTAGTTAATAGTTTACTCTCCATGTTAGGAATATCGAATACTATTATATCTGTTTGAAATATTGTTGTATACAAGATGTTAGGTAGTTGATCCGAAAAAATTCAGGTGATAGAGGATCATATTTGATGAAAAAATCTTCTACGCTTATGGTCAAATCTCATCGAAAGAATTATTAAACTTTCCCTTGAGACCGTTTTTTTGCCTTGAACTGACTTTAATTCAAAAATTACACTGCTTAGCACGATTCAATTGTTTTCATTTGAGAAAATTGTGCATAAATTATGTTGTGAATCATTTAAATTTTTGCAAAGTAACGAGAAGGATAACAGTGTAGTGTCAAGGAAAGAATTGTAGAATGGTTGGACAGCTTCAATTTGGTGGATAAAACAATCCAGTTTATCATGCATGTTAGGAAAATTTATAAAAACCTATAAAAGCACAAAAATTTAAGTTTCATCTTTACCTCTAAAAGTTAATTGGTTCCATTAATTTAAATGTTTTACAACTGCATTCTACGCAAAATTTTCTTATTTTTCAAATGAGTAGCATAATTATTCTAAGTGACGTACTTTCTAAATTAGAGTCAGTTCAAGACGTAAAGTTTGACTCAAGAAAAGTTCAACAACTCTAGTTGAGAATTGACCAAATGCGTAGAATTTTTTCGTCAAATATGATCCTCTATCACCTCATGCAATATTCCGAATCAGCTACCTAATTCCACGTATATTTTTATCAGAACGCTGGCTCAATTTTTTGACGACTAGTAGAAATTGATGAGATTAAAATACTTTGGAAAAATGATTTTACACGCAATTCTGAAAAAAATCGAAAAAAAAACTGAAAAACTATACAGACATTATTATACTAAGACTAACTGTTCTCGAGACATAACAAAGTGTATGTAAAATTATGTTTGATGAAAAATTATTTACGCTTATCATGAAACCTCAACCATTATGGAATCGATTAATTTTTATAGTTTTGAACTATGAGTGTCTATACATACCCCGTAACTATAAAAGTTCGATCATAGGAAATAGTTTGATCATTGACAGTTTACGTGAGATATTTTTATAATACAGATTACACTGAAGAAGATCAATTATATGAGAACAATTATGAACGTTTGACTGGACAGCGCTCTCAGGCGGCTCAACCGTTTATTTATAAATACGAACAGTTTTGAAATTCTTGAATATGTGTTATTTAATTCAATTTTGAATGTATAGGTGGTTGTATTTAAAAAAATATTCTTCCTGTCCACGTGGACTCGATCTATACCCCCTCCCCCCTCTCCGTGGACAAGCGTGAACATTGTGTTACCCCCTACCTCCCCTAAAGTTGTCCACGTGGTATGTGGACAGCCCCTAAGGACGATAATATCTGATTCGAGGATATTTCCTCCAGACCGGAAATCAGATTCTAACAGTATCAACAATCACATCAGTTCGATTGGTGATGTACTATCTGGACTAGAACAGAATGACTTAGCTCTGGTACTTGGTGATTACAATCAATCTGGGCTGATTTGGAACGTTTCTGCTAATGATCATCCTACCATTGATTTTGTGCTGGTGAATGAAGCGGCAGTCACGGAATGTTCTGTTATAGAAGCTCTCGAACCCTTAATCGGTCTTGACAACTACCATCCTGCTTTGGAAATTCATATTAATCTGTCGATACCCGTCCGCTTCGACAATACCACTGAAGTGCGCGAGCTTGACTTCCGAAGAACCGACTTTGTTGCATTAAGGCTTTCACTCGCCCAGGCAGATTGGCAGTTCCTGGATACCTGTCCATCGATAGATGAAGCCGTTAACTACTTTGAGGAAGTCGTGAGCCGAGTAATTTCTGACTGTGTACCGTTGAGCAGACCTGCTCCGAAGCCTGCCTGGTCCAATGCTCGACTACGTCATTTGAAGCGATTGAGATCAAGAGCGCTTCGCAAGTATTGTAACACCCGTGATTCTATTGCCAAATATTTGCTGTCAGTAGCCAGCAAGGAATACCGAACGTACAATCGTTTCCTTTACAAAAGGTATACAGGGCGCATTCAGGACAATCTACGGCGTAATCCAAGACAGTTCTGGTCGTTTATGAAAACAAAACGGAAGGAGGATGGGCTACCATTGGAAATTCACCTGGGCAACAGAATTGCCTGCAGCTCATTTGAAAAATGCAAGCTCCTGGCTGAGCACTTCAGAAGTGTTTTTAACGATCGCTTCGCTTCATCGATCCAGATTGGAGATGCGATAAGAGATACTCCCAGAGACATTTTTGATTTTGATATCGCTACGATTTCATCAGCTTGTGTTGAATATGCTATAAAAAAACTGAAATTCTCCAACACTGCTTATCCCGACGGAATTCCTTCCTGCGTACTGAAGAATTGCTCTTCTGAATTTATAATACCGCTGTCGAAACTGTTCAATATCTCGATACAGCAGGGTGTGTTTCCAACACGTTGGAAATATTCATTTATGTTCCCGGTTTACAAGAAAGGAGACAAGCAGAACGTCGTAAACTATCGAAGAATCACATCGCTTAACGCCTGTTCTAAGATATTCGAAATCATAATCAACGACGCATTATTTTCTTGCTGCAAAAATTATATTACTGCTGATCAACACGGTTTCTACCCTAAGAGGTCCGTTTCAACGAATCTTGTTCCTTTCGTTTCGCTTTGCCTCAGGAATATGGAAGTTGGAGCGCAGGTGGATGTTGTGTACACCGACCTCAAGGCTGCTTTTGATAGGGTTGATCATAACATGCTGCTTGCCAAACTTGAGAAGCTTGGAGTATCTCCAAGGCTCACTCGTTGGTTCGGGTCATATCTTACGAACCGAAAACTGTGTGTGAAAATTGGTACGGATCTCTCGGAAAAGTTCACCAATAGCTCAGGAGTACCTCAAGGCAGCAACCTCGGACCGATGCTGTTTTCTATATTTTTGAACGAGATTGGGTTGATCCTCCCAATAGGTAGTCGATTGTTCTATGCGGATGACGTCAAAATTTTTATGACAGTTCGGGAAACGGCTGACTGCTTGCGACTGCAATACCTGCTAAACACTTTCGATGAGTGGTGCTTAAGAAACTTCCTTTCACTAAATGTTCAAAAATGCAACATCATTACATTTCATCGAAAACTCAAGCCAATAACGTTTACATACATGATCGATCATCATCCTTTGCTACGTGTAGAAAAAATACGTGATCTCGGAATTACGCTTGACTCAGCTTTAAACTTCAAGCCGCACTACTCGGACATAATATCCAAGGCCAATAAGCTTCTCGGATTCATCTTTAAAATTTCGGATCAATTTGGCGATCCCACTTGCCTGAAAGCATTATTCTGTACGCTTGTTCGATCGGTTCTGGAATTCGGCGTGGTGGTTTGGTGCCCCTATCAAACATTGTGGGTGGAAAGAATCGAATCAATTCAAAGAAAATTCGTCCGTTATGCTCTACGTACTCTTCCATGGAAGGATCCAATTAATCTCCCACCCTACGAGGCTCGCTGCCAATTACTGGGACTCGATACACTCCAGAATAGAAGGAAGGTAAGCCAGGCATTGTTTGCAGCCAAAGTGCTTTTGGGAGAAATTGATAGTCCTGGTATTCTTGCGGAGATAAACATCTATGCACCTGAGAGAGCCCTTCGCACAAGAAGCTTCCTTCATCTTGGACCACGTTTGGCGAACTACAGCTTACACGACCCTATTCGCTTTATGTCAGCACGATTCAATGTGTTTTATGAATTCTTCGACTTCAACCAATCTGCCGAAGCTTTCCGTTGCCGGATTCAACATGGACCACTGAATCAATAATGAATACTGGACGAAGACGCTTCCAACGATGATTGCTAATTGATTATGTTTATATTAATGTTTATATTTTGACCATGATATGTTTTTATGTGCTCCTTTCAATGTATGATGTAAAGATGTGGGGTTTTTACGCCATTTTGGCTTTTCCCCGCCAATTTTTCAATATGACAATATATAGCCAGATGAAATAAAGATGAAATAAATAAATAAAAAAAATAAATAAATAAATATTTTCAATTTTTGTCAATCTCACAACATTTGACACAATCCGAAGGAATCCGAGAAATAGTCTTTTTGGTTAATGTTAGGCTGCAGCTAAATCGAGGGTGCATGGAAATATTATGTTTGCATCGAGCTTTAAACGTTATATTCGACTCGCGACAAAGTCTGCAAACTTTTGTTCGTCAATAAGCAATGTCTGCACTCTCACTCCACCTTTCCACATTTCTCAACCCCTCTTTCAGTCTTCGATTCGTTGCCAACTTTGCCAACGAAAACACCTTTCCCCATACATTGTAAATTTTGTACAAATTCACAACAGTTTACAAAACCAAAACCGACTGCTCTCCTCTCCCATCCCTTTCCGGACATGACCAAAATTTTCATTTTTTATGGAGGACCAACAGAACGGCAAAAAATAACCATATCCCTCAACTGAATGAACCCAAAAAAAAAGAATCCATCCTTTCCAAAAGGGAGCAGCGCACACGGTGGTGTCATAATAATAATGTGTATACGATTATTCGGACGAATGTTTCCGAAGTGGGGGGCTGCTATTCGAGAGTTTTGCTATTTGTATAATATTCTTTTTTGTTCCTATTTGTGTTTCACGGTTTTAAATCTACTCCCTGGGGAAGGCCAGAAAAAAACATCAGGCAAAAAAAAAGAACGACTAACAGCAAACAGAGCCCGAATAACAACAGCAAAAAACAGCGTTAAACTAAATATTAAAAATTAAAAATACAGTTCCAGTTGCAAGTGCCCCAATAATATCCCTGCAGCGCGTGACGGAGGTAGAGAGCGCCGAGACACCGTGGGGAGAGGGGGGGGGCTGAGGTAATGAATAATAAATTGGAATTGACGCAACCGACATTTTTCGATGCTTTTTTCCTTATTTTATTTTTGCAAACCAGTCCCAGCCTGTCAGTCACTCAACTCGGAACTCATTTTCGCGGGAATCGATCCGTTTACTCTGTATTTTCTGTTTTTTTCCGGTTCTCGTCTGTTGTGGTTCGCTTTGATTGAATGGCGCGCGGAATTCGTTTCAAATGTTCCTATTATAGTGCGCGGGTGTTTCCCACAATTGTATTGCCAATCAGCCATTTGAATGCGATGACGATGATGATGAGTAGGGTATTCTAGTGCAAACAGTCCCGAAAAAAAACAAGATATCAAAAGTAGACGCGTCCAGGTATTGGATTGAAGGGACAGAGGAAAAAAAAAGTTTTAATCTCACGGGAATGTTAAATGCGGGGATATGCTTCCATGTTAAAAATTATGCCGAAATGACGCAACTGGTTCGTTCGTTTGTGTCGGGATCCTTTCGGATATGATGGTGATGACCGAGTTGAAGTGTGTCCCACACTGAGTAACAACTATGCTGGCTGACTGCTTCGGTCGGTGGTGCCGAAAGGAAGAAATATGCAGTACGCAAGCGGTGGAATATGAGGAAAAAAAAGTATTTCAAATATTTACGCTCTGCAAGCGTGAGGTAGAAAAAAAACCATTGTGAGGTTCATTAGTGATAGTATAGAGCGGAGGCAAAAAAAAAAGTTTCACGGAGGTTGTTTTTCTTTCTCTCCCTCCTCCCTGTCCTCGTTCCCTTCTCGATCGATGCAGCCTGATAGAATCTCTTCCTCAGAACCGGGCTCCGAAATGGACTCATAATCATAATTGATTAAGAATTAGCATTCTCATGGTGGTGAAGGATCAGCGCCGCGCACCTTCATATCTCTTCTTATTTTTTCCATTTCCATTTTTTTTCCTCTCTCCTCAGTTGAGAAGGGGTCTTAATCAATTACCGTGCATTTCAGGGCTAGTGACAGATGAATATTTGAATTTTAACTCGGGAATTATCCCAGGTGGAAGATGATTCGGCACTTGTGCGCCGTGTTGTGCGTGGTGGAGAGGGCCCCGTCAAGTGGAGACGAGCCTTCAAATTATTCATATCAAGCCGCACATTGTTATGCATACCTTTTATTCTGCGCCGGGGAAATGTTTAATCAACATTGTAGTACGCTTCAAACGCTGAATCAACATCGAGTGGGCTTGATATATCCCCCCTTTTTTGATTAAATGTATGGGCTCTAGTCGTGCAATCATTGAAACCATTATTCGTTTTGAGGAGAGAGAGAGAGAGAAAAAAGGTTGGGCCAAAGCCAAATTTCGGTTTTTGGTGGTGCGGTACTGTGGAAAGCACAACGTCCAAGCATATGTTTCTGTTATTCTAGAGATGTTTTCTTTGGCAGAGAATGAATGTATATTGTAAAAAAATGAGTTATTTCAAACGAATGTTAAAGGAAGTTGGATATTTTCTTCACTTTTCGTCCTGTATGCAGAGTCAGAGCTCAACGAAGCTATTTTCATAATATTTTCATTTTCAACTGAAGAGAAATCTGGAATAAACTATCACTAGCTGAAGCTAGATCGCCTGTTTCCTCTAAATCGATGCATAATCCCAATATGATAACATCCCAAGTATTCCAAGACTATTTCAGGTACCTACTTCTTCTTTTTCTTAAATGGCTCTAACGTTCCTAGAGGAACTTCGCCGTCTCAACGTAGTATTACTTGCGTCATTTTTATTAGTACTTAGTTGAGATTTCTATGCCGAATAACACGCCTTGAATGTATTCTGAGTGGCAAGCTGTAGAATACGCGTGACCACAGTGCAGGTCGGAGAAAATTTCTTTGACGAAAAATTCTCCCGACCAGAACGGGAATCGAACCCGAACCCCCGGCATGATAATGTGTGACGCTAACCACTCGACTACGGGAGCACATTTCAGGTACCTTAAAGTATATCAATACTTCAAACATGAGTGTCTAACCTAAGTCAATTCCAACGGAATTCAACGCAGACAAATTATTTTTCTTACTGCCATGTGCCATTGTACCACTCACTCGAATGTAACATTGACCAGAGTGCAACGTTTATCCGAATGTAATTTTGACTCGAGATTCAATTCTGCATCATTGGAATGAAAGAATCACTAAACATGAAATGGAAAATAAAATGAGTAAAAAAACTTTTTAAGTCAAACGGTTTCATTGTGATTAAACATAATAATGTACTAAAAGCTAGAAAATAATTAGACAAGTAGCGGTTAGCAGTTATCACATCTTTTCTTCATTAGTCTAGGGCATTGATAAGACTAAAATAAAATCGTGGGACATATGATGAAGTAGCTGATTGTGGATAATGTAAATCCAATGTGCCCCACGATTTTAGGGTGTTCTCCAAGTCAAGTTCGTTCGTTTGATACACATATCTAAATCAACATTTTTTAGATAACATGGAATCTGCTATTTTGTAGCGGCGACCAAATTAGATTTATCGAGATCATGGGATAAGTAGTTTTAAAATGACTGTAGAGATAAAGGTGTTTTATGAATTCGGTCAGTTCAAATGTATATTAATGTGGGAAAACCCTACAGACATACAAACAGTTCAAGCTGAATAAAACTGTTTAATAAAGTAATTTGCTATATTGTGATTGCGGCCATCCAAGATTTGGATTTTTCATGATCTACTGTGATACTACTACTCAAGCTCTTTCATATGATACCCATATTAATCGGGTTTTGAGAAAATGTGTAGTCCGCCATTTGGTAGTGACAGCCATCTTGGATTTGTATTTTTCATAAATAACTGTGCTTAACTAGTCAAGCCCTTTCATTTGATACCCACATTGATGGAGTTTTGACATAATATGTAGTCCGCCATTTTGTAGTGGAAGCCATCTTGGATTTGCATTTTTCATAAATAACTGTGTTCCACTAGACAAGCCCTTTCATTTGATACCCGTATTAATGGAGTTTTGAGAAAATATGTAGTCCACCATTTTGTAGTGGAAGCCATCTTGGATTTGCATTTCTCGTAAATAACTGTGTTCTACTAGTCAAGCCCTTTCATTTGATACCCAAATTAATGGAGTTTTGAGAAAATATGTAGTCCACCATTTTGTAGTGGAAGCCATCTTGGATTTGCTTTTTTCATAAATAACTGTATTCTACTAGTCAAGCCCTTTCATTTGATTCCCATATTGATGGGGTTTTGGAAAACCCATATTGATGGGGTTTTGGAAAACCCATATTGATGAGGTTTTGAAAAAATTGTAAGGGGTTGTATCTAGGACACAACCGCATATTTTCGACGAAGAACTACACAATTATACTATGCAATCCACTTGTTTACCACTACGAATATTATTTTAGAATGCATCGAAATTTTTGTAATAGATTATGTTCTTCGTTACAAATACATTTGAAGAACGTCCTTTTACGTTTGATATGATGCCTAGGATTACCAAAATATGTGAACGAAAGAATTGTCAAACGATCATTGTATTTTACATTTCCCTCTGAAATTATTGCATATCTCATGTTTACGTAGTTCTCGAACCGCAAAAGTTCATTTACCTCTAGTATCTGAAATGACGATTTTCCCAGGCTTCTCAGTTTAAAAGTACGTTTTAGGGAAACATATTCCGGTCTGCACAACGACAAGCGAGTACAAAACTACTCAACACTAAAAAATACCCTGACTTGTATGTATTTGCAAAGCGGATTCCCCCTGGTACATCGATTTTGAAGTCTGTGTTAGGGAAACACAGCTCAGTGGGAGAAAAATACCCCCGACTTGTATGTTTTGACAAAGTGGATTCCCCCAGGCAAATTGATTTCGAAGTCCGTGCTAGGGAAACACAGCTCGATGGGAACAAAAACACCCACGACTTGCATGTATATTTGCAGAGCGGATTTCCACAAGTACATCGATTTTGATGTCTGTGTTGGGGAAACCGTAAATCGGGCGATTCAAAACTTGATAGTTAGGGCGTTCAGATAACGCGTGACATTTTAAAGTTATTCAATTGTTCACCTCATCAATTGATGCAAACATCTTTTGGATCTGTTAAGAAATGTTCGAGTTATAAGCATTCGAAATACGGGTAAGGTTAGCACACAAATCGGCAGAACAGATGTATAGAAAAAAAGAAGTTCTTCCAGTTTTCATGAATTTAAACCATTCAGAGATTAGCGAATTGTAACGTATAGAATATCAAACAAATCTTAGAGAATTTCCGATTCGATTGGTATGTAAATTATGAGAATTCGTTTACAGTGAAAATAGTTATTAACGTTAACTTTATTTCATAAAAACGTGACCTGTTTTCTGATTTGGCACCCTTCCTGAAAAACGTAGTTCTACGTCAAAATATGTGATCCGCTATTTTGTAGCGGCCGCCATCTTGGATTTTCGAGATCATGAAATACGCAGTTTTATTAGGACTACAGAGATAAAGGTGTGTTCCAAATTTCAAATCAATCGGTCAACAGGAAGGGGATCAATTTTTTATTATTGTGGGTTAGCGCTACAGACAAACATGTTACAAACATACAAACATACAAACATACAAACATACAAACATACAAACATACAAACATACAAACATACAAACATACAAACATACAAACATACAAACATACAAACATACAAACATACAAACATACAAACATACAAACATACAAACATACAAACATACAAACATACAAACATACAAACATACAAACATACAAACATACAAACATACAAACATACAAACATACAAACATACAAACATACAAACATACAAACATACAAACATACAAACATACAAACATACAAACATACAAACATACAAACATACAAACATACAAACATACAAACATACAAACATACAAACATACAAACATACAAACATACAAACATACAAACATACAAACATACAAACATACAAACATACAAACATACAAACATACAAACATACAAACATACAAACATACAAACATACAAACATACAAACATACAAACATACAAACATACAAACATACAAACATACAAACATACAAACATACAAACATACAAACATACAAACTTACAAACAGATTACAGGGCAAGATAAATAAAACCGTTTAAAAAAATTGAGGCGTTGCATGAAATTTTCCCATTTGAAAAAAGGAAATAATGAGTTTTTCACAACATTTTAGCTGTATCCAGCGCATGCGTTTCTTATTTTTATCTATTTCCAAGCTTACCTGGTAACAACTATTTTCTTACCAGAACAAAAACTGCCACAAGTAAACGGACACTGTGGAGAGAGGAAATATTGCGATTAGAGCCCCGCCCAATGGCAGCCAGAGCGTTAAAGCAAAGGATTTTCATATTCCGTTATACAGTCTTACTCCTTCCAGAATGTAATCAACATCGAATCGCGGTTGTGATTTTGTTCGTTACTAGTCCCAAAAAGTCGATTTTCGGACGTTTTATGCATTTTTTAGTCATTTGCCATCGAAGAAAAAATTTCGATTTTCTAAATTTCCTTTACTCCCCCTCTTGGAAGATTTTCGAGGATCAAAAATCAAAACTTTGAGAGCTTTGAGGCACCCCTAAATCATGTCCGATTGAGCTGAAACTTTGCACAGATCATTTTTTCGGACCAATCAACAAAATGTACATGGTCGGTTTTTGAAATTGGATGATGAAATTTTTTCCATACATCCATTGCAACCCTAATCTATATAAACAAAAATAATACTTTGGTGATCGTATGTCAAGTGCTTCTCATTCACTGCAATTGTCGTTGATTCATTTCTCAGTTTGTTTCAAAGTTTTAGGTTTAATGTTCCTAACAATCTAATTTAAAGCGACTGCGCTGAATAATTATTATTGCGCTGAATAACTCGAAAACTAATCAAGCAAATGGAATCAAACTTGGCACATAGAGGTTTTAGGGATCGATAAACGTTTGTATGGTAGTTCGACACTCTTCCCTTTTTTTTCTAAGGGGAGGCTGCCATACAAACGAAACACAAATTTCTTCATTACTCGAGAACTAATAAAGCAAATGGAGCCAAATTTATGATGTGAGGGTTTTTGGGTACGAGAAATGTTTCTATGATGGTATGACACACCTCCTTTCTCTGAGGGGTTCCATAATACACATATTCCAACTGAACATATTCCAACCGAACATATTCCAACCAAACATGACAATTGAAAATTTTCGGAAAACTTTGAAGGAAAATGGAAAAATTCGAAAAATTCAATTCGCATGTGTTCTACAATTACGTATTGACAAGTGTTGTTAGTCCATTTGATGTGTGCGGTAACGAAGTTGATCTTCGTTCAAAAGTGGAAATGGATTCTAATGTGGTGAAACGCATTCTATATTGTCTTTTATCTATATCAATAAAAACGGATCGCCGAATGTGTTGATAAGAACAAAACTCGAGAAAGGAATTGTCCGATTTAGGGCTGTCTTCATTCTATCATATTTTCTGTATCAATTATTCCATGTAACGGAGGAACATGTTATTTGCAAGTGGATGAAAAATCTTGCACGAGAATTGTGTCTGAAAATAATCTGATATTATAATGTCCAGAAATGTCGAGAGAAGTACTGAAATTTTATAGTAAAAAAATAATTTTAAAGGGTAGATTAGAAGATCAATCGTGCGCTTAGTAAGAAAACGTGGATGTGATGACGAAAAATAAATTTTGGGCGGGACGAAGTTTGCCGGGTCAGCTAGTGAACCAATAAAAGCCCCTATTTCAGAAGCTTTAAAATGTTTGTATGTATGGGAGCAGACATCTCTTTCCCTCAGGCTGAACGTCAGCTTGGAATTGTACCCAAACAAAAAGTCCAAACGATGTCAACGGGGATCGAACCAAGGCCGGTTGGAATGCAAGGCTGTTTTTTACAACCGAGCTATCCACATAGCCAGTGTTGCTGTTGCATAATTGCGTGATAGTATGACACCTCATTATGAAATTAAGTTAGAAAGTATTTTCTAAGAGTGAAAAAGAGAGCATAAATGTGAATGTACATCCTTTTCGGTCTGGGCCGCTTATGTGAAAAAGTATGCGAAAAGCTTTGATGCATGATTATCTGTTATGTGTCTCTTGTTTTGCCGCTCATATTGCTCTTATATTGCTATAGCATATACACTTTGTCCAACTGCTATAAGACCACCAACAAGATTTCAACAAGATACATTCATACATTGTAGACTGAAATATTGCTTTTTTTGCACATGCGATTGTGAGGTATTCGAACCTGTTTCAGCTATTTCCCGCTTATCCCGGTCAGAGAGCTTCGATTTACGTGGAGTCTCTCTAAAAGGTGGTGCAAAATTTAGCTTTTCCCTTGGCAAACGACACAATTTATACTCAGAAAAAAAAACTCTGCCAATTTCCTCTTTGAATTAAACCGGAACGATCCGAAACAATGTAACGAACGATACCACCGAAACAGGAATATAATTAGCAAAATCCCTTTCGGTAACGTCTGTCCCAAATGTTGCTACCAAATTAACATGCACTTATGTTTGTTTCTTTGCCGTCTGTGCCTCCTGGAATTAGGAATCCGTACCGAAGGCATACTGTGCGACAACATCGGCAACAGCAGTCACCAACAAACGCCAAAAAGAGTACTTCACACACAAAAATAATTTGACGAAACATTTGCAGTCAATTGCCTTAGCAGGCGCGCACACACACACACACACACCGAGCAGCAGCAGCAAATGGAGGAAAAAATCGGTACAGCATAATAACATTCAGCCACTCGTTCCGAACAACAATTCTCTCTGACTGCAATTAGCGACGGGCTTCTTATGATTCTGTTTCTTTGAACTCTGTGGCGGAGGAGCCCAACCGCGCGCATCCCCATTGGGCAAGGGGGGGGACCCATACAGTTCATGATTCACAACGGGTAACAGCACCCGTCTAAACGTCGGTCGGTCGGCTGGTTGGGTTCAATAGTAGCTCCACCAAAAACCCATTCCAGCGCAAATAGCTGAGAAAACTTGTATCCCAACCATGACTAACGCTTGTGTGTGGATCCGTGGAATTCTTCGCCGCCGCCGCCACCTCCACCGCCCTGTACACGACTTCGACGGCTTTACCTTTTTTTTTCGTCTTCGAGTTCCTTCTTCTTTCTCTCGCACCATATATTTTAATGCCTCCAACTCAATAAGTATATACATTGGTGGATGCTGCGTTCAAAACCTGATCCGCAGCAAACCCCGAGAAAGGGTTTGATTTTGAGCGAGAGGACGACGATGGCGACGGGGCAAAGGGGCAGAGTCCACGAAGTGGAACGGAAAGATACACTCACCGCAAGAGGTTCGCACACCGAAATCCGCCGCTTGTTATTAACATCGAAGCCAAAGCCTGTGGGGAGCGCACTGTGTGTGGAGCTGCTGCTCCTAAGCACTGCGATACCCCCAAGAACCCCCTCCCCCCTTTTGAACCTCTCCCCGGTACGCGTCTTTGTCATCATCGGCGGTCCAAAAGGCACTACCGCAGAAACGAATCGGGGGATACAGAAATGAAAGAGGGGCACCAAACCCAAACCCCGAACCCTCTATGTCGAGGGGTCTCCCCACACAGAGGTACGACTCAAAAGTGGATACGATTTTTTCATCTTCTGTTGCCGTATTTCACATCAGAGAGACCGAGAAAAATTCCGTCCCACCTCCCCGCGACTGCTGCCGCCACCGATTCCCCAAGAGTTCGGGGGTTCGAGTGAGCTGTGTGAGATGTCTCTAACGACTCTCGGCGATGCTGGAAAGGCACACACCACCGAAAGAACCAAGTTTCTCGATGACTTCTTACCGACCGACCGAGAGGTGAGCGAAAGAGCAAGAGCTACGAACACTTCAGTGGATACAAACCGAGTGGTGTAGAACTTGTCTTTGGATCTCATGTATGTGTGTGTGTGTGTGCGTGTGTATTTGTGCGGCTTTTCCCTGTTTCTGTGGATGTATGTGGACACACCGCGGTTCGCTATGTTCTTCGAAGAGTCGATACGGGGAAAATGCAGATGGGATTTCAAGAACTGTAGCACTGAAAAGACGGGAGAAAAACAGTGCTCTAAGCTATGACACACTCGATGGTGGCGGAGGCTGTCGAGAGAGGCAGGGAGTGGAAGCGCAACATAGCACACGGGGCAGTGCTGATATTTTTTTTCTTCTGCTGGTACCCCTCTGCATATCCTCATCCACTCGGGTAATTCGATGCATACGATTTTTTTTTCAGCTCCTGGCGTGTTTCTCTACGATATATTTCTGCTGCTTTCTCGAGTGGCTGACTATCGATTTTTTGCTGCCTCCTTTCGGTCTCTCTCGCATGATGAGATGAAGGCCGAGAAACGATACAGCGAGAGAGAAAGAGAGAGAGAGAGAGAGAGAGAGAGAGAGAGACAGAGGAAATGTAGTTTGCAAATACATGCAAATTGGGAAATTCCGTGCGACGAAGGTGGAAGAATCGCAAAATAATGAGATGACGGTGGCTGGGGACAGGTGAGGGGAAGAAAGGTGGACCGATAGCAGTTCCTACCGGACAGAAGGACCGAAAACCGAGTGCATTTGATTCTTTGTCTCGAGAAATGTGTGTACACTGCAAAACACGTTTGTTTTGGATTGTGGGCTGCGTTTTCGGGTTTTCTTTCTCTGCACAAGAAAAAATGTCACGTTGTATATTTTGAAAGCGCTCCGATAACAAAACGTGGGATTTATTTTTTTGCATGGATCCTGCAAACTTGTTATTTGGTTATTTGAAACCCCCACCAGAGCTATGCGGCGTAACGTTCTAGAACATATGTAATATACAGGGTCTTTCAGATTCAACGCTCACGCAACAAATTTTCATAACTTTTACAAAAGAGAACCGATTTTTATTTTTAAAAAACGAAAATAAAGCTTATTTTAGGACATTTTCGATGTGACCACCCCTTTTTTTGGAGAATGCGTTTCAAACGGTGAACAAAAATCTTCATTCACAGGCTTCGGTTGCTCGAGTAATACGATTTCACTAAAAATACACGTTCTTGTAAATTGTACATTTTGACACAAAAACCATCCGATCAGACTGAACGAGTAGCCGAATATTATGGTCCCGAAGTGGGGAATGCAGTGTTACCATCGACGGAGTGATTTTTTTTTTATCAGGAGCTATTCGATTTTTTTGTGTGAGCGTTCAATCTGATAGACCCTGTACAAAAAAGGGTGGGATGCGGGAGTTTCCAACACATCAACATTTCCAAATAAGAAATTGTTGAAGGTCTTAACACTTTGCGGACCGCTCACGAGATTTCTCTTGTTCGCGTTCCTTCTTTACGGACTTGTATTAAATTAGCGGATAAAAGTTTTTATTGCGTGCAAGTTTCTGTTCGAGTCTTAATAATGAATTATTTCAATTGAAATAAATTAATTGTTTATCAAGTAATAACCATCAAAATCATGCTCATTAGATAGAGAATTGAATCATTCATCTTTCCATATAATTCAATATCGTGACAGAGAAAAGTTATAGACTGAAACGTGGGCATGGGTCAATATAGGAAAATTTACAGAATTTTGCAAATAAAAAAAAAGTTGTTCGAATAGAGTTATTTTACCTATCTTCCAGCCACAATTTTATTAATCGAAAAAGGGTATGAGAAAACTTATAAGCCAAGTTGTATGGAAGAAATTAATTATGTTAAAGAAAATTGAAAAAAAGTTATTCGAAAGGACCCAAAACACTCGAGATAGTACTTATTCGATATGGAATATTTTTATCTATCTTTAGCAAAATTTTCATTGGTCGGAAAAGGGTCTAAGAAAAGTTATAGCCCAAAACCTATACAACTTGTACAACAAGAAAATTGAAAAAAGTTATTTAAAAGGACCCAAAACACATTTTTGGGATAATACTCATTGGATAGAGAATACTTTTATCCATCTTCAGCCAAATTTTCGTTGGCCGGAAAAGAGTCTGGGAAAAGGTATGGGCCAAAATGTATACAAGTTGTAGGAAGGAAATTAAAAAATTGATCGAAAATGGAAATAGAACTTTTTCACACTCGAAAAAAAAAACGAAGGAACAGAGTGCGAAGTCGAAATTTTTAGGCGATTTTTGAAATGCTTTAAAATCGTGAAATATCAACGCATGAAGATGGGATATAAATCTCTTTAAAGCATAATTTACATGGATTTACACGGAATATTTTACAGAGAAATTTGTATTTCGATGTATGTAGATATAGTGGATAAAAATATCGGGAAGAAATGAGACATCGATTTCTTACTGTTTTTTTCAAAGATAGCAAATCCACTTAACGTTATCAACTATCTTTTATTTGATTTCTATAACGTTGTTGTGGATCATTCAGTACTGAGACATTATTGTATGAACGAAAAATTTTGAATTCGTATTTGATAATAAATAGTTCAATAAATAATCATCGAAAAACAGTTTTGAAAACTCTAATACATTCTATTCACCCAGAATTTTTTTACGCAGGGGATAGAATTTTGTTAAAATTTGTCGCGGTACACCATAGTAGATGTACTTTGAGTATTTTCTCGAAATTTCATTTCCAAGCCTATTGAGAATGGAAAAAAACTCATTTTTTCACTACAGCTCTTATAGGCTCTTATATAGGAGAATTATCTAATTATTATCTGAAAAAAAATCTCACATATCTAAAAATGGCGTAGGAACACATTTAAATACGAATTATAGTAGTACTGATTCTCTAAATACTAAAAAAAATCAATGTTTGAAGATTTGTTTTAGTACTTAATTTTTTTAGGAATTTATTTTTTGATTATATTTCTCGATATATCATAGTAAGATACACTTTCAGTATTTTTTTCAATTTTCTTTATCTCAAAGCTACTGAGAATGGCGTGCTAAAATTTGAAAGGTTTTTCACCATAGATCCTATGGATGGGGATTCGAAAAATAGTCAAAATTCCTATACAATAGAAATTTTTACTTCCTTTTTACTTTTTACTTCCTTACCCAGCCAGACCCTTTCCCCCGCACAACTCGTGAACGTTTTGGCCAATAACTTTTCTCATACCCTTTTCGGACCAATGAAAATTTGGCTAAAGATAAATAAAAATATTCTCTATCGAATGAGTACTATCTCAAAAATATGTTGTGGGTCCTTTCAAATAACTATTTTCAAGTTTCTTTAAAATAATTAAGTTCTCCCATACAACTTATTTTTTTATTAATTCGTTTATTTTTACAAGCTCAGTTATATAAGTTTTTAAAAGCCAAATTCTTAACTATATTTTTATAACTACAGGGTTTTCCAACTTTAAATTCCGAAAGTAAATTGAAATAAAACACACTTAGAATTCGAATTTCGATGAAACTTTTATTTCACATTAAAGTTTGGTTTATGCCATTATGTGTGAAATACAACATCATTCAAATGTCCACCTAGGGCTTCCTCGCACACCTTGATCCGGTACAGGTAATTTTCGATGACTTTTCGGCACATATGGGGCGGTATCTCGGTCATAGCTTCACGAATGTTGTCTTTCAAATGTTCAAGAGTTTGCGGAGAGTTGGCATAGACACGGTCTTTCGCATAACCCCACAAAACAAGTCTAGCGGGTTCAAATCGCATGATCTGGACGGCCAATTGGCATCACCTAAACGCGAAATTATGCGTCCCTCAAATTTCGTTCGCAATATGGCCATGTTCGGTCGTGTTGTGTGGCACGTGGCGCCGTCCTGCTGAAACCACATGTCATCCGTATCCATATCTTCAATTTGTGGCAAAAAAAAATCGGTTAACTTGCGGCCATAGCCCTCACCATTCACAGTTACCGTCTCGCCGTCCTCATTTTTAAAGAAATACGGCCCGATGACTCCACCAGACCATAATGCGCACCAAACAGTGACTTTTGGCGGATGCAATGGCCTCTCAACAGTCAGGTGTGGATTTTTTGAGCCCCATATACGGAAATTTTGGGTGTTCACATAGCCACCGAGCTCGAAATGTGCCTCATCGCTGAAGAAAATTTGATGCGAAAATTCAGTATTTTGCTGCTTTTGTTCGTTTACCCAATCGACGTATGCCCGACGCATTCCATGGTCACCACGCTCTAATTTTTGTACCAGTTAGACTTTATATGGATGTAGGTGCAAGTCCAAATGCAAAATTCGCCACAATGATGTGTTTGACAAGCCCAATTGCTGAGCACGCCGTGGAATCGAAACATTCGAGTCATCCTCCACAGTGGCAGCAACAGCAGCAATATTTTCGGCCGAATGCACATAACGATGATGCACAGGTTTCACAATATCCGCTACGGATCCAGTTTGTTCGAATTTACGCACTACATTAGCGATTGTGTGCTCTGTAGGCCGTCCATGACGACCACAATCCGTCCGTAATTCTCGAAAAACATTTGCCGGTTTTTCATCATTTTTATAGTATAATTTAACAAAATTAACACGTTGTGCGATGCTAAAACGATCCATATTGTAAAATGGCAGACATTCAACTAACGATATGACGCTTTGGTTGACAGCTATGTCAAACGGTTGTCAGCGCAGTGCTGTATACTTTCGGAAGCCCGAAATGGAAAACCCTGTATATATGAACAATTTCCTAATTCTATGGTTAGTAAGGTAAAAACTCTCAAAAACTTGCAAACAAAGCAAGCAACTTCACACAAGTCGAAACATGCGGCTCCAGGCGTATGTCTTACATATTTCTTCTCGGTCCTTAAAGTGTTAAATTCGGTAAATTGGTTAACAATCATAATAATACTTGCATATTCATAATGTTTGGAAACGAAGACATTTCTGGGAACAATTCAGAAGTGAATTTTGCATGAATTGAATTAAAGCACAACAACACTACTCCAGGTGAGAATTTGAGTTTTTGGTTGATTTGAAATTGAATCAGAAAGAGGCTGGCTGTGTAAGCATGTAAAAAGTGCTTCCAAAACTCATCACCAACACTATAGAAAATGTTGTATAGGTTGCCAAACAAGAAATATAGATCGGCTCAATGGTTCAAAAGAAATGACTTTTTGAGAAAATTCAATTTTTTGAAAAAAAAAAAAAGGGAAAGAAATTTTTTTTCGGACCACCTTAAAATCGGAAATGGTCAATGATCACGAAAAAAAAACGGGTCTAATATTTTGTGATAAGAAACAAAACTACCAATTTTGATGAAAATCTGAGAATCACTATATTTTTTTTTATCCCATTTATTTATTTAAGGCTCATTAGCATTTTAGCTGTTACATAGCCGAATTTTAATCGTGTACATGTCACATGGTTATCATATCTATAATTAGCACATTACACCGTTGCCGTTCGCCAGTATTCCTTCTATACCATTACATATGGTACATTCACACAGTAGCCATTTAGGCGTAAGAGTATTCTTTCTGTTCTTCCATTATCCAGTTGGACCACCGGACAGCGGAGACAGTTGATTGATCATTGTTGAGTTATTTATAAAACAGCAGCCCGATGTGTCTTGCAGAGCAGAGCAGTTGTATGGATGAATCGATCTTATTTCGACCGTGGATCGATCTCCATCGCTGATGATTGTTGCGTGGACGTAGCTATTCTGTAACAACACAAAGATGGTCAATGAGGGTCCTGAGTTTTGAACTCACGATCGATCGCTTACTAAGCGAACGCGCAACCAATGTGGCTACGGAGACCCCCAATCACTATATAGGTTTGGCATGGAATGGCTGTATATAAATATGAATAAAAAAGATGTTTCATTTTTGAAGTTTGTTGATTGCTATATTATAATATAACAATATGATAAGATCTTGACGTTAATCTGAATAGCACAAACACTACTGAATTTACGCCACTCAAATTGACGCTACAAGAATTATAGATGTAGCTGAAGGAAGAAAAGTTGTTCAATGATGGCGCTTCCTGTACCGTTCTGTCTCATATTCCGAACACTTCAATTTTAAATATAAATTTACTAAACTTTTATGTTATAATTAATTGAATAATGAAAACACAGACACTCTTTGAGGTATAGACTTCATTTTGACATCATTTACAGGTAACAATACAGCCTATAATTTATAATATTAGACATTTTCAAAAAAGATGACAGTCAAAACCAATGATAAAATGTTTTCGTTAGCAAATTCCGTAAAAGACAAGCATCGTTCATTTTTCGGTTTTTGTAGTTGTTTCAACTGTTTTGATTGCTGTTTTCATGTTAAGTGCTAGAGAATGTAAGAACCTACAATAACCGGGTGAAAAAAAAAAGATATTTTATGAAGAAATTTTCATTAAAATTAATATTGAAGTAGTGTTCGGAATATGAATCAAATTTCTACGCATGATTCAAATTCCGAACACTTCATTTTCAAATGTAAATTTACTGAGCTTTAATGTTATAAATAATTGAATTATCAAAACCCTGAAATTCTTTGAGTTATAGCCGTCATTTTTACATCATTCACAGGTATCGATACAACCTATAATTTATAATATTAAGCATTTGTAAAAAAGTGACAGTCACAACCAATGATTAAATTTTTACGTTAGCAAATTCTGTAAAAAACAAGCATCGTTAATTTTTCTGTTTTAGTAGTTTTTTCAACTATTTTGTTTGTTGTTTTTATGGTTTTAATTAAATATCTCAAGAATGGCTACATTTGGAAGGAGATTGATAATAGCCTTTTTTTGTTTTAAATTACATCAGGATTCATAATTTGTGGCTAAAACTGATTGCTAACATACAAAAATTCGATGTTTTGAAAATTCTTAAAAATTCGATGTTCCACAAATTTCGTCAAAAATAGTTTTACCATCTTGGGCCCATTTTTTAAATTTTCTACATGACTTCTATTTTATATGAAAAAAATTTAAAAATTTAAAAAAAATACATATTTTTTGATATCGCAAACTAAAATTTTATTTTGTAAATAAAAAAAGAGTACTAATTTTTCTTCTCAGTGTATATTTTTTTAAAATTAAGCCAACAATACTCTATAACTTTTTCTAACGCACTATTTCGGTACGACTCATATTATTTGAGATATAAATTATCAAAAATTTCTCTTACTAAAATCGATACGACCTTTTCAAAAGTAACACTTGAGTCAAAAAATGAACCATAATGATGTATTCGGAAAAGTTGTTGGAAATTTTAAGCAAATTCAAAAAATTTCATGAACATGACGGTATAACACGACAAACATATTAAAAGGGATTATTTACTATAAAAAAACAATAAATTAGAAATATTTTTTTAAATATCTCGAGAATGGTTGCATTTAGAAGGAGATTGATAATAACCTTTTTTGTTTTAAAGAACATCAGGATTCATAATTTGTGATTAAAAATGACTGCTAACATACTAAAACTCGAAGTTTCGAAAAGTCCTAAAAATTCGATGTTCCACAAAGTTCGTCAAAAATTGTTTTACCATCATGGGCCCATTTTTTAAATTTTCTACATGACTTCTATTTTGTATGAAAAAAATTTAAAAAAAAATTTAAAATATGTATTTTGGATATTGCAAATTGAATTTTTATTTTGTAAATAAAAAAAAAGAGTACTACTTTTTTTTCTCAGTGTACATTTTTTTCATATTCAACCATCAATACTCTATAACTCTTCCTAAGACACTATTTCGGTACGACTCATAGTTTTTGAGATATAAATTATCAAAGATTTCTCTTACTAAAATCGATACGCCCTATTCAAAAGTTACGCTTGAGTCAAAAAATTTCCAGTTGCTGTGAAAAACTCATATTTCCTCCAACCCAAACGGAATACACACTTTCATTGGAATCAAAAATACAAGTTTTTTAAATCTGCATTTTTAGGACGATTTCATTTGGAATTGCTGATAGACTTCATTTTAACATCATTTACAGATATCGATACCGATATGGCGCCCTTGGTCCCGAAACCATGTAAACCATAAAAAGCAAATACAATCAATAATTACGAAAGCAAAATCCAATTTTTTTTTGCGAGTACCCCGATTATCCGCGAAATAGTCGGGCTAGATCACCGCGTATAACGAAAATCGCGGATAACACAATAAAGGGCTAAAATGAGGTGCAAACAGGGAAAAAAGATATTTTTAGCATGAAAACTATGTTTCATCAATACAGAAAATATTCAACTATCCATCTGTAAGGTCGTATACATCAGTGATCAGACAATGTGAAAGCCATGACCAAAACAAAAGAGCATGAATCTACCACTCACTGAAGAATTTCGGGAAGGTATATAGAATTACTAGGGAACTCGTAGTCGCGGATAATCCGCACCGCGGAAAATCGAGGTTCTACTTTTTATGTTATACTACTGTATAACATAAAAAGACTAGCTAATTGACTTTAATTTGATATATCGATCATATGAATCGGTCCAGTAGTTCGAAAGTTTTTTTTTTAGAAATGCATCTTTGCTGTTCGGAATTTGAGACAAAAGTGACTTAACATATTTTTAGTTTTTCACCATGAATATTTATTTGTAAATCAATTTTATTGTAGTCAAATTAAAAAGAATGCTCTATTGTATCCAAAAATCAATTTAACTTCGCGAAAGAGTACCATTTTGAGTAATGAGACACTGTTGAATGACCATCAAAGCTTAAGTGTTCGGAATTTGAGACAAAACGGTATGAACCTTTGGTTTATGACGGAGAATTACCACTGCTAACCTGTCGATTTTTTTTTAGAATGGACCTTCCACCTATTGGGGGGATCGAAGCTGTTGCTTGTCATGCAAACATCAGGGGCAAAGACCTTTGTATTGTCAGCTTGTATTGGCCTCCGAGAGCTGCGGTTAGCCGCAAGCAACTTGTTGACATGTGCTCACTCCTTCCTGAGCCACGATTGATCTTGGGAGACTTCAACTCTCACGGAACTGCCTGGGGGGAACAGTACGACGACAATCGTTCGTCGTTGATATATGACCCTTCAATATGCTTCAATATGACCGTTTTGAACACTGGGGAAACAACACGTGTACCTAAACCTCCTGCTAACCCAAGTGCTCTTGACCTCTCGCTTTGCTCGAATTCATTATCGTTAGATTGCGAGTGGAATGTAATCCAGAACCCCAACGGTAGTGATCACTTGCCAATCAAAATTTCCATCACCATTGGGTCGAATTCTTCTGAATCTATAAACATGGCATATGATCTCACAAGACACATTGACTGGAAAAAATATGCGGACGCGATTACGCGATTACTCCAGCCATCAATTCCAGAGATGGTTTACCTCCATTGGAGGAGTATAACTTCCTTTCTCGTTTGATCTATGACAGCGCGGTTCGCGCTCAAACGAAACCCATCCCAGGTTCCACTCTTCGCCGAAGGCCTCCCAATCCATGGTGGGATAGCCAATGTTCCAAGCTTTATCAGGATAAATCGAACGCATTCAAAGCTTTTCGGAAACGTGGAACCATTGAAAATTTTCAGTCGTATTTGGACCTTGAAAATCAATTTAAATATTTGGTTTGGTTTGGTTTGAAGGTTTGTCCCGATTCCGCTCCTGTGCAAAAAATTGTTCGAGATATACCACAAGATAAGTGCGATCTTGATTCCGGGTTTTCGATGGTGGAATTCTCTCTTGCTCTCCTTTCTTGTAACAATTCGGCTCCAGGAATGGATAGAATTAAGTTCAACTTGTTGAAAAACCTCCCTGATGTGGCCAAACATCGCTTGTTGAATTTATTCCATCGGTTTCTGGAACATAATATTGTTCCGGATGATTGGAGACAAGTACGAGTTATAGCTATTCAAAAACCCTGAAAACCTGAAATTGTTGGAGAAAATGATCTTGTTTCGCCTTGATCGATGGGTTGAAACGAATGACCTACTCTCAGATACACAATATGGGTTCCGCAGGGGCAAGGGGAGGAATGATTGTCTTGTGTTGCTTTCTTCAGAAATTCAAATGGCTTACGCCGAAAAAAAAAACAAATGGCTTCAGTATTCTTGGACATAAAGGGGGCCTTTGATTCAGTTTCAATAGAGGTCCTGTCAAACAAACTCCATTCTCGGGGTCTGCCGCCTCTATTGAATAATATGTTATATAACTTGCTTTGTGAGAAACATTTGAATTTTTCTCATGGGGATTCGGCAGTAAGTCGGATCTCCTACATGGGCTCATGTTTAAACCCCCTTTTGTACAACTTCTATGTAAGCGATATTGACAATTGCCTTACACAAAATTGCAACCTAAGACAACTTGCAGATAATGGAGTGGTGTCTGTCGTAGGATCAAACGAATCCGACCTGCAAGAACCCTTACAAGATACGTTGAACAATTTTTCAACCTGGGCCATTGGGCTAGGGATCGAATTCTCCACGGAGAAAACAGAGATGGTGTTTTTTCCCAGAAGATCTTATAATGTTGTATCGAACAACTATTCTCTCAGTGATGGAGTATGGCAGTTTCTGTTTTCAATCAGCTGCCAAAACACAGTTCATTAAACTCGAGCGAATTCAGTATCTTTGTCTCCGTATTGCGTTGGGATGTATGCCCTCAACGCATACCATGAGTCTCGCGGTTTTGGCAGGCGTACTCCCACTAAAAGATCGCTTCAATTTATTATCTCTTCGGTTTCTCATCCGGTGTAAGGTTATGAACCCATTAGTGATCGAAAATTTTGAGCAGCTTATCGAGCTAAATTTTCATTCTGGATTCATGAGCTCATATCATGAATTCATCTCTATGCAGGTTGATCCTTCTTTGTATACTCCCAACCGTGTTTGTTTTTCTGACTACATCAATTCCTCTGTACATTTTGATCTGTTCATGAAGAAGAAAATCCATGGAATTCCAGATTATCATCGATCGGGGATCGTTCCTACGATCTTCAATGCAAAGTATGGGCGTATCAATTGTGATAATATGTACTTTACTGATGGGTCCTCTATGAATGAGTCCACAGGATTTGGAGCGTACAACGAATTTTCTAGCACCTCCCACAGTCTTCAGAATCCTTGCTCAGTGTATATTGCTGAATTGGCAGCAATACATTGGGCACTGGACAGCGTCGCCTCACGACCTGTTGAACACTATTACATTGTAACGGATAGTCTTAGCTCTGTCGAAGCTATCCGTTCAGTGAGGCCAGAAAAGCACTCGCCGTACTTCCTTGAGAGAATACGAGAAATTTTGAGTGCTTTAACCAGACGCTGTTATATCATTACCTTTTACCAACGTAAGTGGAGCGAAGATGAATTGGGCCGGTGGTTTCACTCTATTATCCCTAAGGTTAGCCCCAAACCATAGTTCAAAAGTCTGGACTTGAGTCAGGACTTTATTCGCACCTTCTCTAGACTCATGTCCAATCACTGTTCGTTAGACGCGCTACTCTTTCGTTTTAATCTTGCCGATGGCAATATCTGTGCTTGTGGTCAAGGTTACCACGATATCGAACACGTTGTTTGGTCGTGCGAGGAGTATCTTGTTGCCAGATCGAATTTAGAAAACTCTCTTCGGGCTAGAGGAAGACAGCCCAATGTGCCGGTGAGAGATGTGTTGGCTCGGTTACACCTTGATTACATGTCTCAAATATATGTCTTCCTAAAAGCTATCGATCTTCGTGTGTGATTGTCCTTATATCCTTATATTCTCCGAGATCAAAGCGAGAAATCAAATCCCTTCTTACTAAAAATAGAATGAGGTGAAATGATATAATATAGGCTTAAGAATCGAGTATGATGAATGTGAGTGTGAACATTGACAACATATCCTTATATCCCTTCCTTTTCTTGAAAAAAATGTCACCCTTCTAAACTCGAGCAAACCGCGAGTAATCCGTTCTCCACTTCATTAACATTAGAATTAATGAAAAATGTTTATATATACTTGTAACAATACAGATAGAAGTTTGGCTCCTTTAAACTTATGTAACTGAGCCTGTAAAAAAAATTAATAAAAAAAAAACCTGTCAGTTCACTTTTTGGCACCTTAGAATGTTTGTATTTAAACTCTAAGATTCAGTTTAACGTACAACCCCAAGGCGAATACCATCGTCAGGCAAATCCGTGGGAATCGAACATCCAATTCTGGCCTCGGAAGAGAGTAACGGTAACCCGATCGCGAACATGCCAATAGCATTACCACACCATGAGAGACTGAGTGTAGACCAATTCCACCGCAGGGCCAATTTCAATACCCCCCAAACCTGCGTGAGTTGTTTTCTTGTTGGATGACAACACGCATAAATCTAAACCAGCAATTAATTATTCACCGACTCATCACGGTGATGATTACGACGAGAGATGCTGCTGCTGCTGATGATGATGCTGATCACCATCATCATGGTTATGTTAATAGCGTTAGTGATTTAGCATTATTTGCGGGTTTTTCGTTTGTTTACACGCTCCGCTGTCCGGTGTGGTCATGTAATCATGCCGCCTCGGGTGGGGTGGGGAAACATTTTATGATTAAAATTGGCCCAGTTATTCATCAAGTAATGAGTGGCAAATAGTTGGGCCCAGAGTTGACGCCGCTAAACTACTGCCTGCAACTAATTAGTTTATTCGCTGGCTTATGGTGGGATTTTCTACTCCAACCAGAACATCCAGAAGTTAAGCCTAGTTGATCCAATTTATAATTGGCTGGTGTTACACTTTGCCCAGGATAAGTGAAATTTTGCCTCTCAATTAGCACCTCGAAAGCTGCCCACTTTAGTGTGAGTGTGTTTGTATGTGTGTCAGAGTGCGTTGTTGAATTAGTTAATTTTAATGACCACCAAACCGTCGGTTTGGGGCCAAGCCCTAATCTAAAATTCTGTTTGAAACGATGCTCTCCCGTACATACCCCGAATGAAACGAATGAAACACATAAACAACGTTTGAGCGCTTAGAATGTTGCTCGCTTTGATAATGTTTTTTCTTTTTTTTTCATTTCATACCGTTGAGTTGGCTTGTTGACTGGTGGTGGCCTAGCTTTCAGGCAAGCCGAAACGAGAGTAACTTCAACCTGCCGCAGCTGCCACCACTACCGCCTTTTAGAAGGGGGGGAGGGAAAGGGGACCAGCATTAAATTATGTGATTCGAAAAGCAATAAATCAAATCAAATGCGTGAATTAATCGATTGGAGGAAAAAAAACCGATATTTGATTTCGAAATTAGCCAAATCTTTCCGTGTACACCAGCTGGAATTCACGACCCACCCTCTCGACATTCACCTTGTGCTTTCACCGAAAGGTTGAAACGAGAGTTCATGGAGGCGGAGGAGGGCCACATGGAAAGGCAGGCAACATTTGCTAATTTTATGCTCGCCCATAAATAAAATATTGAAGCGCTGGGTGGAATCTGCAGATAAGAAGCGCTGAGCCGCTGAGCTCTTGGAAGGCACCATCTCGACTGACTGCACCGGTTGCGTATGGAAATAAACCCGAGCAGACATAAATTTTCCCGACTCACAAAAGTTTAGTCAATTTGAAGAAAGTTAGCTGTTAATTAGCACCTTGCAATATTTTTACCGATCCCCGGGAAAGGATAATTTATTCCCGCGTGCTCTCGGCGTTCGGCTCGACTCCTCTGACAGTCAGCGAAATGGTTTCTCGGCGGTGTCGGCGGCTCCCACCCATTCCTCCGGCGGTCCGAAACGGTTGTCGTAAATTTTGGATGAACCAAATATTGGTAACAGGAGGCCCTAATGTGTTTGTTGCATACGCAAAGCTGCCTCCCCCTCTCCGAAAACATCCGTTTCTCTCTCTCCGAAGCCCACGGAAACGGTGAAATATTGCCAATGAAATTAGGTCATTTGATTATTTGGGAAATTTATTTCCTCCGTACATGAAATTGGCAAATTAGATTTTCCAGGAATGCGGCGAGATGTGGTACCGTTTGCGTGTGCGTTGGCGGCTAACCGGCGAATCGAGGGAGGTGGGAGGGGAAGGTTTTGGGCGGAAATACAGAAATATATTTTGGTTGACGGGAGACGATACGAAATCTGGGCGATGCTCGCGCTAACCGAATGAATTCGATTTGTTACCCGGTCCCGTCGGAAGCTCCCGGGAAAATCGATCGAAAATCGAATGCGCTTCGAATTTGTGCTCATCGAAACACTCTCCAGCTGGAATATCGCCATGGATTCTGGGAGAAGGTCTATCTAACCCAGGGGTTCTCAAACTGTTTTGGGCGAGAGACCCCTTTTCCAGAATGAAGTGATACCAAAGACCCCCATAGCAAAATTTCTTCAAAAATCTCTTGTTTTTTTCTTATTCATACATAGTACTTACCAATTTAAAAACATTACAGTTGATGAAATGAAACAACTTAGCCTTATTTTCTTATTAAAATTAAACAAAATAAATATATACATGACATTCAGTAATTATCAAGTGTTACTAATAATTTTTAAATACACATTACTTACAAATACTTAAGTAGGTAATTAATTTTTGAAACTAACCAGTGATTAAATGAAACTATTTCCGAATTCAGATGCGAACAAATCGCAATCTAGGTCAATTCATGTATTGTGAAAAGATTACTTTCATTGTTGCTAGTCGTATGGCATGATGCCTTGTTCATTTCATTCATTTCTCGTGGACTTCCAAAATATGTGAACGAAAGAATGGCTAAACGATCAATGTATTTTACATTTCCCACTGAATTTATTGCATCTCCCAAGTGTACGTACTTCTTGAACCGCAAATTGGTTTAATTTGTTGAACTTCAAGCACTCAGCACTGAGTTCAATCGACGTTATCGCAGTAAATTGTTATCTGAATTTTGCCAAACGGTATACGTAGAAGTTCAATTAGCTGAAGACATCAAGGAATGTCTTCCAATGCAGTCTTGAATAACCGAGCCAAAGCATTGTGTTCATACCGTTTTCGAAGTCTGCACATATTCCCGAGTGTAAAAATGCATGCGGGTACAAAAGAACCCGCACATTGCATATACAGGGTTTTCCAACTTTAAATTCCGAAAGTAAATTGAAATAAAACACACTTAGAATTCGAATTTCGATGAAACTTTTATTTCAAATTAAAGTTTGGTTTATGCCATTATGTGTGAAATACAACATCATTCAAATGTCCATCTAGGGCTTCATCGCACACCTTGATCCAGAACAGGTAATTTTCGATGACTTTTCGGCACATATGGGGCGGTATCTCGGCCATAACTTCACGAATGTTGTCTTTCAAATGTTCAAGAGTTTGCGGAGAGTTGGCATAGACACGGTCTTTCGCATAACCCCACAAAAAACGTCTAGCTGTTTCAAATCGCATGATCTGGACGGCCAATTGGCATCACCTAAACGCGAAATTATGAGTCCTTCAAATTTCGTTCGTAATATGGCCATGTTTGGTCGTGTTGTGTGCTGAAACCACATGTCATCCGTATCCATATCTTCAATTTGTGGCAAAAAAAAATCGGTTAACATGCGGCCATAGCCCTCACCATTCACAGTTACCGTCTCGCCATCCTCATTTTTAAAGAAATACGGCCTGATAACTCCACCAGACCATAATGCGCACCAAACAGTGACTTTTGGCGGATACAATGGCCTCTTAACAATCACGTGTGGATTTTCTGAGCTCCATATGCGGAAATTTTGGGTGTTCACATAGCCACCGAGCTCGAAATGTGCCTCATCGCTGAAGAAAATTTGATGCGAAAATTCAGCATTTTGCTGCTGTTGTTCGTTCACCCAATCGACGTATGCCCGACGCATTCCATGGTCACCACGCTCTAATTTTTGTACCAGTTGGACTTTATATGGATGTAGGTGCAAGTCCAAATGCAAAATTCGCCACAATGATGTGTTTGACAAGCCCAATTGCTGAGCACGCCGTGGAATCGAAACATTCGAGTCATCCTCCACAGTGGCAGCAACAGCAGCAATATTTTCGGCCGAATGCACATTACGATGATGCACAGGTTTCACAATATCCGCTACGGATCCAGTTTGTTCGAATTTACGCACTACATTAGCGATTGTGTGCTCTGTAGGCCGTCCATGACGACCACAATCCGTCCGTAATGCTCGAAAAACATTTGCCGGTTTTTCATCATTTTTATAGTATAATTTAACAAAATTAACACGTTGTGCGATGCTAAAACGATCCATATTGTAAAATGGCAGACATTCAACTAACGATATGACGCTTTGGTTGACAGCTATGTCAAACGGTTGTCAGCGCAGGGCTGTATACTTTCGGAAGCCCGAAATGGAAAACCCTGTATTTTCAATGCCGATTTCTCCAGATTCCTTGGTTTTGAAGTCTGTGTTGGGGAACTCATTCCGGTCTGCAGAAACGCATGCGAGTACAAAAGTACCCGCATCTTGCATCTATTTCGCAATACCGATTTCCACAAGCTCATTGAAATCTGTGTTGGGGAAACTCATCAAGTAACCGCACCTTGCATCAAATTAATGTGGCGAATGAACAGTATTGTATAGAAAATTTGCATTAGGCACCAATCAATGTGAAAAACGAAAACCAAGAAAACCGAACATGCATAATTTTCGGTGACAAGTAACCTGAACGCAACGCTCTTTTAAATTATTTGTAATCACTTCATTGAGGTTCACTTTTACTGTGTAATCACGTTGTAATCTCTTGAACTGAATTAGTCGATGAGTGTATTATCATTCAGGGTGGAAACTCAACCAGGAAAACCGGTAAAACCAGGAATTTTCATTCAAAACCAGTAAAAATCAGATGGATTAATGTTTTCAATTGTTATTTAAATGTGGTGCTCTTGTATTTTTTATATACATTGATCTTCAGTCAGAGAGTCAACGGAGTTTTCGTCGACACTTGAGTCTTGTCTAGGGTCAGAGTCTCTAGTGGACGCAAGATTGATTTTTCACCTTCCAACAAACACAAACATAGAGAATTACAAAATAATAAAAATGAAAAAAATCGCTGGCTTTCATAACATTCTCCAAACTGGTGTCCGACTAAAGGGTGTGTCACATCAAATTGCATCACGGAAAAACGCTGTAGAAATTTAATTTTTAGGAATTATATCTTCAGCTTTCGCTTATAATCAGATAAGAGTGTATAGATCACGTTGGCTATACTTCACTGTCAATTTTTCGTAAATTTGTAAAAATGTCGTCGAACGAAAAAGAGCGTCGTGAATTAATCCTGTGCACTCATTTCGAGAATCCGGAGTTGTCACATCGGGACATCGGTAAGATGCTGGGAATCGTCCAATCCACGGTCAGCAGAGTACTAAAACGATACTTCGAGAACCTAACCATCGACCGGAAGGTGAAGAACGGCAAAAATGGATGCTCCGTCAGTGAAAAAGATCACAAGCGCGTAGTTAAGCAGTTTAGACGTGATCCGAGAAGTTCGGTCCGGGATGTCGCCAATAAGCTGAATTTGTCAAGTTCATTCGTCCAGCGGACCAAGCAGCGGGAGGGCCTGCGTACATACAAGGTTCAGAAGGCTCCTAACCGCGACGAAAGGCAAAACATGGTGGGGAAGACGCGAGCCCGGAAGCTGTACACCGAAATGCTGACGAAGCCGCATTGCCAGGTAATGGACGACGAAACCTACGTCAAAGCGGACTTTCGTCAGCTGCCGGGCCTGTTGTTCTTCTCCGCAGAGGACAAATTCAGCGTTCCGGAGGAGATTCGCAAGCAGAAACTATCCAAGTTTGCCAAAAAGTACATGGTGTGGCAAGCGATCTGCTCTTGCGGAAAGCGGAGCGCCCCTTCGTGATGACCGGCACGGTAAACGGGCAGGTTTACCTTAAGGAGTGCCTACAGAAGCGCTTACTACCACTATTGAAGCAGCATGAGGGCCCGACCATCTTCTGGCCGGATCTCGCTTCGTGCCACTATTCAAAGGACGTGTTGGAGTGGTACGAAGCCAACGGGGTCACCTTCGTGCCAAAGGAAATGAACCCGCCCAACGCGCCGGAGCTTCGCCCAATAGAGAAATATTGGGCGATTATGAAGCAGGCCCTCCGGAAGAACCCAAAAGTTGTCAAATCGGAGGCGGGCTTCAAGAGAAAATGGATTTCTGTTCAAAAAAACTACAACCTGACGTTGTACAGAACCTTATGGACGGGGTAAAGAGGAATGTGCGAGCATACGGGCTTGGGCTCGAGGTATGAATAAAAAGAAAATGCCAAAAGTTGTTTAATAGTTTTTATTTTACTGTCTAAAATTTTGAAAAGGATCGGTCTACTGGGCGAATTTCTACAGCGTTTTTTCCGTGATGCAATTTGATGTGACACATCCTTTAATATTGGTCTCTTTTTCGCTTATAAGTTCTAACCATCTGCAATAAAAAAAACCAAAAATTAACGTAATGTTGCAGTTCGCCAACTTGCCCCCAAGCGACTTTTTCAATAAAAAAAATTTAGCTGAAAAAAAATTCATGATTGAAACTCGCCGGAAACAAACAGATTTTGTACAATAGAGTACCTTTATCATGCATAAAATTATTTTGAAATTTTAACTTTTCTCATAAAGTGGATAATGAAATTTGAAAAAACGGAAAAAAAATAACAAAATCACGATTTTTCTCATTTTTATTTTTCATTTTTTTGTGATAACGTTTTCGGCAGAGTTACCGAGTACAAAGTTTGGCCTTGTTATGATGCATCTTCAGTGAATAGTAGGTGGCGCTACCTTCATTACAACGGGTCAAATAACCGATTCGTCATTTTGCCTCCCTTTACAACTTGCCTCCCTCTCCCCTATAGGCTCGTTGTAAAGGTGACATTTTACGCTAAAAAATCTTTTGCTGTTTTTTGTTTGTACCGTTCAGTTGTGAGTTACAGGATGTTAAAAATGGAGGTTTACAAAGAGACAATTCGGTACATTTTACTCTTTTTCTTTTATAAATGCGAAAATGCAAGCCAGGCCACTGAAACTATGAATGGTTTTCACGGTGCTGATACTGCAACAGTAAAATACGTGCAACTTATATTACGCAGCCTCCAGTGACCCGGGAAGTGGTCCCCGGGACGGGATATAGCGCTCTGACTCGCTCGCGCCCCCTCACTTAGCCACTTTCGACACCCGTTCTCGGAGCCAAGACCAGGTGTGTGTTTCCAGTTCACGCCCGGCCTAAAAATGTCGTCATATGACTTTCGTGGAGGCGTGAGACAGGAACATTTGTGACCAAAGGGCAGGCCAACGGGCCTACCCTAGTGTTGATCCCCATTTGAGAACCAAAAAAAACATGATAGTTTTTCTTCTTCATGACAACGATCGGCCTCATGTCGTAAAAGTCGTTGAAAAAGTTTGCAATCCAAGGTGAACAAATATTCCAGTTTTTTTTCGATTTCTAGCTTTCGCCCCGGTCACACTAGTCAACTCTGAAAATATTAGCAGTGAAAAACAAAATTACAGCTTAGGCCATCCCAACCAGACACATTTCGAGTTCACTCCGAGTGCGCTAAAGAGACTTTCCAAAAACAAAGCAATCAAGAAAGCAAAAAAATGAATAAACGAACTAATTTGCTTTGATGTCTTTCACACGCCGCGTCCCTAACGAGCAAGTCATGCGTTAAGCGTTGTGTGAAACGTAGCAATTTTAACACTTCAATCGGTATTCACATTCCCCACGCGCGTATATGCAGCCAGCAATTGTCAATTGTTTTCAACCATTGCCAACCCGATTACTTGTGGCTAATTCAAGAGCATTTCGAACCTTAAAGAGGGACTTTCATCACTTCTCGAAGTTCGCCGCAGCCAATCGTACGCTAATGGGCCCACTGCTGGCTGGATTGCGCGGCACACTGAACTGAAGTGTCCCACTCAATTACCTCGCCGCCTCCCCCAAATGGACACTTGTGGCGCGCGCGTTGTATCCCCTTTTCTTCGACGTTTCCGCCACACATATCCACGAAGTCTCGATGGATTACAGCGGCACAAGAGGCAGCGTAAGGCAATTTTCGGGACCATTTATATCGGCACCAGGCGCAGCAATCAGAGTGCGAAATCCGCTCAATTTCACTTTCAATGCCACCATTCACAGCCGCTGCCGCGCTGGGAATCTCGAGGGCCGCCCGCTCGACTTCCATCCACACTTGATTGCATCGTCGCCACCTCCCCCCTCGGGTCGGTCTCCGGCTCCGGCATTAGATTCGATTCCTCCCTCCCCCTGGGGGAAATAATATTTCAGGGCCCCGGCAGCCGCCGAAACCACCACCGTGGCCGTGTTAATTTGATTCGGGCCGCGCGCGGTTAGGTTAGAAAGAGAGTAATTTTGGGCATCACAAGGCAATTTCCACTGGCGAACTGGCGTTTGATTTTCTCTCATTCATCTCGACTCTCGAGATGCGGTTGGGGTAATCATCATTACGCGAGGGGTTTGCACTGCGAATTTCAGGGGCCAGCACTTGTTCGAACGGTGGCGGCACTTTATGGCTGGCTGGCTAGTTACACCACCGCGGATTGTAATTTAATGCGGCGAATTGGGCTGAAATTGATACACTGCAACTTTCTCCCGTGAAAACTCAACCACACAATCCACCTATCTCTACCCTGAATCCGGTGCACGACACCACTATGGGAGTTTTTCATACAAGCAAGCGGACAAAAATATTTTCATCATTTTTTCAACACTTCTGGTATTTTTTCTACTTGCTATGATCGAAACAAGTTGCTTAACCCATACTGCCCAGGTGTACAGAACTTGACCCAAATGGCATGAAACTTTCTAGTCCATCTTGGTTTGTCCCGAAAGGGGCGGGGGGGGGGGTTGTGTGGGACGCAATATATTGGTGTGGAGTTCTTTGGAGGTTGAGATTTATGAGGTATGAAATTTTAAACGCTGGGTCGATACAGTATCAAAAATGGAAATCATTTGAATATCGAACAAAACGGTTTTATTTCATAAAATTCAACTTCAAAAACCATTTTCATGGTTTATTAGCACTTTCGTGTGCTGTCGTTCTACGCATAATTGTCCCACGGTTCATAGGGATTGCATAGATTGCGACTTGTCATTCGCATGTTCAATCAAAGGTCGAACCTTGAACTATTTGTCGGACCCATCATTAAGTAAATTGTCGTTGAAATGCAGATATTCCATGATTTGCTCAAGTTTATCCCTTGGCATAGCGTTGGAAATCATCATATTGTACGTATCTTCTTTTGCTTGCCAGTAGAACCGCTACCTTGGTACTTTTACGTATCCGTATTTTTACGTACGCTGCCCGAGGAGCATTCTTGTGATTGGCCTAGTTCAATGTTGCTCTCGACATTCGCTTGTTTGCCAAAACCGGAAGGGCCGTCCTCCAAGTCACTATCTCCAGCATCCACATCGCTGTCTCCACCGCTTGGGGGCACGATGACAAAGTCAATATCATTTGTTGACACTAGATTTTCGAAAGCGTCTTCGTCCAAATCAATCAGATAATTGTACAGCTCCTCCGGGTTACCGGGAAGCTGATATATCCTATTGAGAACAAAATATACCTTAGTTGCACAGCGTATGAAATTTCATACGTTCAAAAGTAAACATAGATTTTTTTGCGGTTTCATAATTTTCTTCGGATTTTTTGCTAGATATCATTTTTTACACTCGTCTAGTAGTGTTGTGTCACAGATTTGAGCAATTTAGAATCCTTTAAGAGGTAAAAATTTATGTTTTCGTTTGCGACTCCATTGAACTCGAACTTTGCAAGCTTGAATACACAATAAAACAACAAAAATGACAGATAAAATGACACTGACACAAAAAACACTATTAAATTGTCATGTGGTATCATTTAAAATGCACTTAACATTTTAGTTTCATCAAAACAGTTTTTCAAAAACGGGCATTTTTGCGTATTAAATTTCATACGCTGGGCACTAATGGGTTAAGATCATCTGTGACTATACTACCATCAAATTTTGATATAGACGTGTATTTTTATATAAAACTAGCTGACCCGGCAAACGTTGTTCTGCCATTTAAATTATTTCTAGTAATCTAGTGAATAAGTAATGTATTATAAGTGTGTTTAAATGCTTTAACGGTCTATAAAATTAATTGATTGTGATCGACGAAGGATAGATTACACATGGATATCGAGCAGATACGTAAAGATTTGACCTTGTATTGCATTGGACCGTGGGAAAATAGACTTCTCGAACCCGAGTGTGATGCGGAGATACTAAGAAATGGAGCGCTTTAGATGATGACCGTGGACAAAAATTTAAAAAAAAACTCACAAAAATCTTTTTTTATTTCAATGTATTCTATTATAGTAACCGACATGATGATAATATTTGAAAAAATGCTTCTACGCATATGTTCGAATTTCAACAATGACAAAGTTTTTGAACTTATTTTTAGTTTTAGCTCTGTTTTAGCTTAAACTGTCTTTATTTAAAAAAGTACACTACTTAGAAGAATTCTACAATTCTAGGAATGAGTATAGGATACAGTTGTGAAACATCTAAATTAATGAATTGTAATTACATTTTGGAAGTGAAAACGAAGTTAGTAGTTTCAAAAGTGTTAATACTAATTTTACCCCAAAAGGTGCTTATTGCTTTATAGAATATAAAGCAATAATTAATCAGTAGACGGATCTTGAGGAAATTACTCTATCCTTTTTTTTTTTTCCCAAAATATATTTTTTATTAAGGCACATGTGGCGTTAGCCTGACGGGGCCGGGAGTCCAATATATTGACAAATTTTGTCTTACAACTATGTTAGTAATATGTAACCGATTACTCGCGGTTGGCTCGAGGTTAGTATTACAAGTGTTCTCATAATTGGTATGTTGCAGTCTTCGATGCTCTATACGTGTGCCCGACACGGGCTACTTCCTATTGGGATGCAGCTGACCATTAATCAGCAACGCTCCCTAGTCTGTACCCCATATCTAGCGTGGTGCGTCTTTCTCGACTCGAGGAATCCAGGATAGAATGGTCACTAGCCGGCGCAATCATCAGTTCGTGTAGAGTTGTCATGAGCGGTACAACCTTTGGCTCTTGTTGAATGATCAGTGGACTGCACAACATTTGGCCCGTGCATCTGTAAAGAGTGTGTGTATGTATTGCCGCGACTAAGTAAAAGTTTATCGATCGCTAGGAGGGATATGAAATGGGGACACAACGAAGGAAACATCATTAAACGTTGACATCGGCGTTTCTGAGGAACAGGTATAGATGAAGCAGAAGATCAGGATCCCGGCTACCTAAGATATCCCGGACGGGGATATCCGATTGTCTGCCTTTTGCTCTCAGTGCTCTAGAGAGCTGAGAGCGAGCAGCATGGAACCGGATACACGACCAGACAACATGCTCGATGTCGTGGTAGCCATCGCCACAATCACAAAGATTGTTTGCTGCGAGCCCAATGCGATAGAGATGCGCGTTTAGGTTGTAGTGATTGGACATAAGCCGAGATATCACGCGAATGAAATCACGACCTACATTCAATCCCTTAAACCATGCACTCGTCGAGACCTTAGGGATAATCGTGTGTAACCAACGACCGAACTCATCTTCACTCCACATGCGCTGCCAACTAACGAGTGTGTCCTGACGAGGAATGTGAAAAAAGTGTGCCTTCTGAAGCGCCCATCTTAGCTAGCGAGTCCGCTATCTCATTCCCCGGAATCGAGCAATGAGAGGGAACCCATGCTAAGGTAATCTTGAATAATTTTTCGACCAAAACACTCAATAGATGTCTTATTCTTGTTAGGAAATAAGATGAGCGTTTATCAACTTTCATTGAGCGGATTGCCTCTATTGAGCTGAGACTGTCTGAAAAAATAAAATAATGGTCGATGGGCAGTGTTTCAATGATCCCTAGAGCATAGTATATCGCACCCATTTCTGCGACATACACGGAACAAGGATCTTTGAGTTTGAAAGAGGCACTGGAATTTTCATTGAAGATGCCGAAGCCAGTGGACCCGTTTATGTATGAACCGTCAGTAAAGAACATTTTATCAGATCTAACTTTCCCATATTTTTCCGAAAATATCGACGGAATAACATTGGAGCGTAGGTGATCTGGTATTCCATGGATTTTTTGTCGCATGGACAGATCAAAAATGACAGAGGAATTGCAAAAGTATGGGAAGCAAACTTGGTTGGAGATGCCTGGTGAAGGGTGCACGTCGTGGGTAAGGTACTCATGGTATAAGGACATAAAACTTGACTGAGGAGTCAGCTGGAGTAGATTTTCGAAGTTATCAATCACCAATGGATTCATGATCTTTCAACGGATGAGAAATCTGTAGGATAATTCTGTGAACCGAAGAGTAAGCGGGGGTATTACTCTATCCTTTTGCTCAGAGCGTATTGGGTCGATTAAACAAACTAAAAATGTACGTATAAGGTAATCCTCTCTTTTGCCATTCAACCGAATACCTCCAGCATCATGTTGAACGGAATACGTGTAATTTTGTGATGGAGCTCATTAAAGACTTCATTTCTTTTGTTTGAATACACATGCTGTCGTTTGAACAAAGGCTGTGTCGGTGTTGCTCATTATAGCGTCTCGTAATTGTGATCTGTTGATTGTGTCATAGGAATCACAGTCGTTCCCTCTCTACTTTTGCCTATATGTTGACCATGGAATATTGGCACAGCTCAAGACATCGTGGAATGTCGTTGTTTCGGCTACGTCAATAAAAAACGACACACATAAGAATCCATCTTGGGCACTCTCTTGTTTGTTTCGTCTCCTCCTGGTTGATAAAGTTAACTGGATTTCCTATTGGGTTGGTTAGCAAAAAGTTGTGTTAGTCCAGAATTTTATTTCCTCCCGATATTGTTGCCAATCACAAAAAAAAATTATGAGCGAGAATAGGTCGTAAACTATATACCATATAGCAAGGATACCGATTACCATATATTTAATACCGATTATTGAGACTCTACGCAGAAAACAAAATAATTTTTTGTGAATAAATTTTGTTTCGTATTGCAGTTTCGATGTAAAGGTTCAAATATAAAAGTTAGAGCAAAAATCCCTTTTTTCATGGTGACCTCAACGCAACTTAGATATAAAGCGCTTAAAACAACTAAAAACTAAAAACAATTTTATGGAAGAACTTTATTTTCTAGACAAAAGCTGTTTTCGACAAAGTTTTTATATATGATGTAAAAAAAAGGGTGACCAACATTTTAGATGAAATCAAAAATATAACTTTCTTATCTCTATAGATAGAGATACCATAGTTTGACAATGTTGTAGCTCCAATTATTTCAATCAACTTTGTAGAAGAAAGATTTTTTTCTATTTTTCAATAATATCGATTTAGTGTTTTTTTTCTAGGTATCATTAGTGATCATGAAAAAACGGGTTTTTTGTTCTAATTTTTATATTTCAAATTCAGCATCAAAATTGTCTTCGAACGACTTTTAGAGCTAATCCAGACAAATATTAGACTCAAAGTTATTGATGATTTCTAACCCAAAGACTCATGATTTAAATTTCAGTTTACTCAAACACAAAAAATTGCATAGTATTGGAAATCTCGCGCACTTTCAAATGCCGCCAATAAACATTTTCTATGTTTGCCCCAGAAAGAACGACAAACAAGTAAAGAGAGCGTATTTTCGGGGAAGAAATATCAATAACTTTGAGTTGAGATACTGACAAATTTTGTATCGCAAAATGTTTGTCTTCTGGAGACAGTTTGCATGTAAAATTTGAAATATGAAAGTTAAAGCAACAAAACCTTTTTTTTTCATGGTGACCCTAAAGCAACATAGAAAAAAAGCGCTGTATCGATGATTAAAAGAGATAGAAAAAACTTTGTTCTACAAAGTTGCTTTTAATTACTGATGCTACAACGTTGTTCACCTATTTTTACATCTATCTATAAAGATAAGAAAGTTAATTTTTTTATTTCATCGAAAACTTTGGTCACCCTGTTTTTGACAACATCAAAATAAGCGCTTTACCATATGTAACAACTTGGTCAAAGACAGTTTTTGACTAGAGAATAACTGTCGAGCTCTAGATGCTAATTTCCGCTTTAATACACTTCCTGGACAATTGTGCATTGTCATCAGTCCTGATTGAACTCCAACTTGAGAGCAGATGTGTAGATCCAATACACATGTTGTTGAAGACGTTGGTAGAATCATGGAAAGCGACTGCACAGCGACGCGAGAAATTGTGATTCGAAAATGAAACAATAATCTGAACATCATAACCAACACACACCGTTCATAAGAAACTCTCCATCTTATTCTCCAATGGCACTAGCGTTCCTAACGTTCACCGGCTCAACGTAGTATTACTTGCGAAATCTTTATTGAGATTGTTATGCAACGTAACACGCCTTGAATATATTTTGAGTTACAAGCTCTACAATATGTGTGACCAAAGTGCAAGTCAGAAGAATCTTCTTCGACGAAAAATTCCCCAGCCGTACTGAAGGGACAAGACGGATATTGCATAAACATTAGAAAACGAGATCCTGCCACAGGTATTTTATTCACTATAAACATCGTTATTCATTTTGAATTAATGTTTATCAACATGTGATAAAAGGAGACGAAACAAAGAAGAGAGTGCGCTCGATGGTTTTTGTTGTGTATCATTTGATTATTTATCTACGACACAATCAACAGAAGCGGCGTAAGGAGAAATCCACTGATGCTAGCATGAGCAACGCCGACACAGTCTTTGCTATTGCCATGCCAAAACACAATGCACTGTTATAATATTAAATAATAAAAAGGTAAATGGGAAATAAATGTTTATTCAAAATTACAACAGTTTAAAATTGCTTTCGATCTGCTACTCTGATAGAGAATGCATTGCACCGAAAATGCGGATGAATTGTTTTGATGTTTAATCTAACAAGGTTGTCACATTTTCATCAAACGACTGAATTTGAGTCGAACTGATTTCATAATGCAAAAGTTAAGTTCGATCGAATTGGTGATAATCGACATTGCTAACACAAGCAAGGTTCATGGCCCATGTGGTGATCCTAAACTTTCATCGCCTTACATGGTCGAAAAAGTACAGAGCGTTTCCCTAATGATTTCAACAATACATTTAAGAAATCCTTATAAAGGTGTGAACAATCTTTCACAGATCTCAACAATGCAGACAAAATCGTTGTGTACTACCATATTCGTCTCAGTTTAGCAAAAACATGCAATGCTCATATTAATGTTGAGTTCTGCGGTTCGGTGAAGAGCAATAAATACATTTGCCAGTCCATAAATAAAGTAAGTAGTATAGCTGTGTAAAGTAAGTAGTATAGCTGTGGTGCTCCCTTGGCCGAGTGGTTAGCGTCATAACTAACATGCCGGGTGTTCGGGTTCGATTCCCGTTCTGGTCGGGGGAATTTTTCGTCAAAGAAATTTCCTCCGACTTGCACTGTGATCACGCGTATTCTAGAGCTTGCCACTCAGAATGCATTCAAGGCGTGTTATTTGGCATAGAAATCTCAACTAAGTACTAATAAAAATGACGCAAGTAATACTACGTTGAGACGGCGAAGTTCCTCTAGGAACGTTAGTGCCATTGAAGAAGAAGAAGAAGAAGAAGAAGAGTATAGCTGTGTTTCAAATTCAGAATACCGATGTGAATACCTCTCGATTGGATGACCACGTCGAAACTAGAGATAATTCATATGGCAGAACAACGTTTGCCGGGTCAGCTAGTATACTGATAAGTTGTTCTGTTATTATGATAAAAAAAAGAAACTTTTTTTTTCAATTTTGCATCTTTATTTCTTGATATCTCAGGTATAGTATCTACTACAGTTCTGAATTTTGTTTTCTTTAGGAAATATTGAACAACAGATCGGTGACAGGCACTTCTCCGAAGTTTGTCCGCCTGAAATCCCATAGTGGACACCGCCCAGTTCATTGTGCTGTATGTAATACGGGGCGCTACGAAAGGTGAATTGTGGGCTTCCGATTTGGTAGATCGCGGAGGCTGCGCTGGCTTCATCCACAGCAAGAAGCAACACTCTGCTGTTATTGGAAAGATATCGATCTTGATCTCGCGCGGCGATGGTTTGGTTGGCAATCATCATGTCTTCGTTGTGTGGTTTTAGAGCCTTTCTGCTCCGCGGACATAATGATGTGCTACTTACAACATCGCTCTCTGTCTCTCTCTATCGCTTCGATCACTCGCTTCCCCTAACAGAGTCAGAGACCTCTGGAATAGCGGAGCCCAGCCGTGTCAGTCTTCCTGTCAATGCATACCGACAACCCGGACAACGACGACGACGGAGGGGGAAGACAAGAGGTTAAGGCCTTCGGAGATTTCTTTGTACCGTTTTTCAGCAGCGGTGACGAGGCAGCGCGCATGGTAATTTCCTGAAGCCCAATCGCGTCGAGGTTGTGTCCATTTGGGGTGGCGGTGGCGGTGGCGATGACTGTGAGGAAAATAAAGGAAGTTTAGATTTTTTTGCCCCCAAACAGAACAAGCCACAAACATCTTCATCTCGCGGTTCGTGGGTAAATTGCTGATCACCGGTCGCTACTTTTGGGGCTTTTTTCTGCTATGCGCGCACAGCGCATCATTCTCTCCGTCTCACCGAGGTTCAATTTAGCCTTTTTCGATTCGAAGGGTCTTTCATTCTATAATAGATTGTTTTTCTCTCGGTTCCCTCTTGTGTGCTTTTCGTTGGTCGGGTTGGCGGCGCGGCGAACGGTACCCTCGGCCTCTTCACTTGAAATTCGAACCGAACTTCGAAAGGTTAAATTACGACCTAAACTTTGAATAATAGGGTAAACTAGCTGAAAGATTAGAGCATACAAACACAATAAATGAAAGAAGCAACGAGGGAGAGAGGGAGAGAACGAAAAAAAGCAAAGCGGAGGCAGCAAATCAACGATGCGTATGACGTATACACGCGCGGAGTATAACGAAATTCAACGAATGATGCACGGGTAGCAGAGGGGTCCCGCACCAGGAGAGGGAGATCTCAACCGGAGCGTTTACCCGAAGGTGGACCAGCTCTGTCAGCAAATGAATATTTTTATTTTCTGAAGGGGTTCCAATTGCCCCGCCGAACGCACGAGATCTATGCTTGTTGTCTACCGCTGAAAAACCTCTCAATTGGATTGAAACATTGAAGTTATTCAACAGATTAACTTCCCGGTGCAGAAACAACGCTTGCCTCAGTATGATTTTTTGGTAACGGTACAATTGCCCATTCAATATAAATATTTTAAAGGGTCTCGTTACTTGCGCGTGTTGTTGAAATGAAACATGCGTTGAATGAAGGGCTGTATTTAGAATCAAAATCGGGTTGATTTCAAAGTAGAGCATTTCTAAGCGAAATCATGCTATGATCTCCCCCAACTCGAACGCAATTTTCAACATGTCTCTGGTGCAAGATGAAACATGTTTAAATGATGTCCCATACCGTCTCTGACGTCCCAAAACCCGACGAACACCGCCCCAATTCAATTGGATTCAACACCTTATGTTTACTTTGTGATCAAGAATTTTGAGCGTATCATACGAAGTCTGTTCAAAAGGTATCGCGACTTTATTTACGTGGGTTACGTATATTCGATTTTAGATTTCTCTTTGCATTATGTCGGTATTCATGTCTCTCACTTATGCTGACAAGTACGGCTATTTTGAATGTTCAGTTATTTTTTTATTTCTGCTTTTCTTACACGTGTTTTGGTTCACCTTCGATGTTCTGGAATCGAATATACGTAACCTGCGTAAATTCGAAAGTCGCGATACTTTTTGTTAGATCAATTCAATGCATTGTAGAAGGTAAGCTAATCGCAATCTTCGTTGCAACTACAAGTTATGAAAAATGCCCGACCGTCCATCATCCCCTGTATCATTATATATTTTTTGAAATTCTTCAATGATCTTATTTTTCATAGCCCGATCATTCATACATGGCTTAATTTTTCAATGATATAAAGTTGTATAAATTCGCGTTCACCACTCGCTGGCGTCAGCAATGATCCGGTTCGATAGTTAATTTCACTTGAATTAGTATTTTTTGTTTGTAATTTAAGTAAGTACAGACTTACTGGAAAGAAATTATATTTAACTAACTGACCCGGCAAACTTCGTCCCGCCAAAAATTTATTATTTGTTATCAATACCTCCAAACATTTCACGTTTTCTTACTTACGATCATGGGTCCAATCGCAGAACTGTTTATTGATTCATCTTCTAATTGACCCTTTACAATTTACTTTCAATATAAGTATCCTAGGACTTCTACCAAAACTCGTCATTATATTAGGCTGTCAAAAAAGTCCTGCGGTATTTCCGCGAGGTGTCGTTGTAAGTTCTAAGTTGTATTCATTGTATCGAGTCATACTATAGCTTGTTGGAAAGGTATTTTTGCGCGCTATAATATAGTCCTTGACAGTGTTTGGTTTGGTTAAGTCGTTCGTGAGTTATAGTGTCGCAAATATGGAGCAAAATAAAGAGAAAATCCGACATATTTTACAGTACTACTATGACAAAGGCAAAAATGCATCTCAAGCTGCCAATAAAATTTGTGCAGTTTAGGAGTGCGTTTTTATCAGCGTCAAATCGCCTTCAATGAATTTTATTCTTTAGTTCGTAAAAATACCATCGTTAACTGGCAACGCAAATGGAACGAAGATGAATTGGGCCGGTGGCTCCACTCAATAATCCCTAAGGTTAGCCTCAATCCGTGGTTCAGAAGTCTGGAATTGAGTCGGGACTTTATTCGCACCTTCTCCCGACTCATGTCCAATCACTGTTCGTTAGACGCGCTGCTTTTTCGTTTTAATCTTGCCGACAGCAATCTCTGCGGTTGTGGCCATGGTTACCACGATATCGAACACGTTGTTTGGCCGTGCGAGTTGTATCTTGTCGCCAGATCGAATTTAGAAAACTCCCTTCGGGCTGGAGGAAAGCAGTCCAATGTGCCGGTGAGAGATGTGTTGGCTCGGTTAGACCTTGATTACATGTCCCAAATATATGTTTTCCTTAAAGCTATCGATCTTCGAGTGTGATTGTTCATACATCCTTTTCCCCTCCTTTTCGTCCTTCGCGAGCTATCCGTTCCCTTCCTACTAACATTAGAATAAGTTAAATTGTAAATACATATTAGATGTAAGGATAGTTTTAAGAATTGAGTGTGAAGTGTCAGTGTGAATGAGAATGTGAATGTGAATGTGAGTGCGAGTGTAAACACACATCTCCTTACATCCCATCCTTTTCCTAATGAAAATGTGTCACCCTTCTAAACTCGAGTCGACCGCGAGTAATCGGTTTCCTATTTCATTAACCATAGAATTAAGGAAACAACATGTTGATATATGCTAGTTGAAATATAGTTAAGAGTTTGGCTCCATTAAACTTATGTAATTATTTAATAAAAAAAAAAATAGGAGTGCGTTTTATCACATTAGAATCCATTTCCACTTTCGAAAAAAAAACAATTTCGTTGGCGCACAGCGAAATACTAACTAACTACGCTTGTAATAAACGTGTCACTATGTAATTATAGAACACATGGGAATTGAATTTTCCGAATTTTCCGAAAATTTTCAAATGTCATGTTTGATTGAAATATTTGTAATATTTTTATGGAACCCCCTCTCCATTCCAGAGGAGGGAGGGGTGTCATAACATCATAGAAACATTTCTCGTAACCAAAAACCCTCACATCCCAAATTTGGCTCTATTTGATTCATTAGTTCTCGAGTTATGCATTAGTTTGTGTTTCTTTTGTATGGCAGCCCCCATCCCCTTAGAGAGGGGAGAGGAGTGTCGAACCACCATAGAAACATTTCGTGCCCTCTAAAACCTCCACATGTCAAATTTGGTTTCGTTTGCTTGATTGATTCTCGAGTAATGTAGAAATTTGTGTTGTGTTTGTGTAATGCCCCTCATATTATTATTATTCATTGATTCTCGAGTTCTGCAGCATCCTCCCTGAGGGAGGGGAGAGGAGTGTTAAACCACAATAGAAACATTTATCGATCCCTAAAATTTTTTATGCCAAGTTTGATTTCATTTGCTTGATTAGTTCTCCAGTTATTCCGCCTCTTTTCCCTTCAGAGAGAGAGGGAAGGATTGTCAAACTATCACATAAACAATTACTGCCCCCTAAATCCTCCACATGTCATATTTGGTTCCGTTTGCTAGATTCGTTCTTGAGTTATGCAGTAATTTATGCTTCATTTTCATGGCAGTTTCTCGGGGGGTTTCCGTAGCCACATTGGTTGCGCGTTCGCTTAGTAAGCGATCGATCGTGAGTTCAAAACTCAGGGCCCTCATTGACCATCTTTGTGTTGTTACAGAATAGCTACGTCCACGCAACAATCATCAGCGATGGAGATCGATCCACGGTCGAAATAAGATCGATTCATCCATACAACTGCTCTGCTCTGCAAGACACATCGGGCTACTGTTCTATAAATAACTCAACAATGATCAATCAACTGTCTCCGCTGTCCGGTGGTCCAACTGGATAATGGAAGAACAGAAAGAATACCCTTACGCCTAAATGGCTACTGTGTGAATGTACCGTATGTAATGGTATAGAAGAAATACTGGCGAATGGCAACTGTGTAATGTGCTAATTTATAGATATGATAACCATGTGACATGTACACGATTAAAATTCGGCTCTGTTACATCTAAAATGCTAATGAGCCTTAAATAAATAAATGGGATAAAAAAAGAGGCAGTTTCTCCACCCCTCAGAGTGGGAGGAGGAGTGTCTATACACCATAGAAACATTTCGTGCCCTCTAAAACCTTCACATGCCAAATTTGCCTCCATTTGCTCGATTAGTTCTCGAGTTATGCAGAAATTTGTGTTTCATTTGTATGGCCCCCCTTAGAGAGGAGGGAGTAGTGTCTATCCCGCTTAGAAACATTTATTGCACCCTAAAACATCCACACGCTGAATTTGGGTTCGTTTGGTTGATTAATTCTCGAGTTATAAAGAAATTTGTGTTTCATTTGTATGCTTAACTCTCGAGTAATGTAGAAATTTGTGTTTCATTTCTATGGCAGCTCCCCCTTAGAGAGGGGGTGGAGTGTCAAGCCACCTCAAAAACATTTATTGCACCCTAAAACCTCCACATGCCAAATTTCGTTTCATTTGCTTGATTAATTCTCGAGTAATGTAGAAATTTGTGTTTCACTTGTATGGCATCCCTCTTAGAGAGGAGGATGGAGTGTCTAACCTCCTCAAAAACATTCATTGCACCCTAAAGCCTCCACATGCCAAATTTTGTTTCGTTTGCTTGACTAATTCTCGAGTAATGTAGAAATTTGTGTTTCATTTGTATGGTAGCCCCCTCTTAGAGAGGGGGGTGGAGTGTCTAACCACCATAGAAACATTTATTGCACCCTAAAACCTCCACATGCCAAATTTCGTTTCATTTGCTTGACTAATTCTCGAGTAATGTAGAAATTTGTGTTTCATTTGTATGGCAGCCCCCCCTTAGAGAGGGGGGTGGAGTGTCTAACCACCATAGACACGTTTATTGCACCCTAAAACCTCCACATGCCCAATTTGGTTTCGTTTCCCACCCCTCGCGAACTATCATAAGAACCATCTCCGACCCCAAATACCCCTACATACCAATTTGCATGTCGATCGATTAAGTAGTTTCCGAGTCCACATAAGAATCAGACAGACAGACAGACAGAAATCCATTTTTATATATACAGTAGAACCCCGATTATCCGCGAAATAGTCGGGCTAGGCCATCGCGTATAACGAAAATCGCTGATGATGCAATATAAGACTAAAAATGAGTTTCAAACACGAAAAATATATATTTTAGCATGAAAACTATGTTTCATCAATACAGAGATTATTTAACTATCAATCTGTACGGTCGTGTACATCAGTGATCAGATAATGTGAAAGCCATGACCAAAACAAAAAAGCAAGACTCACTGACAAACTTCGGGAAGGTTTATAGATTTACTAGGGAACTCACTTTCGCGGATCAACCGCTCGCTGATAATCGAGGTTCTACTGTATAGATACAAAAATACTAACATCACGAAATAAAAAAATATAAGAAGAGATGGGGTTTATTTAAGTCATTTATTTTTACAGACTCAGTTACATAGGTTTAAAGGAGCCGAACTCTTAGCTATACTTTTATTAGTATATATCAACATGTTTCCTTAAATCTAGGGTTAATAAAGTAGGAAACCGATTACTCGCGGTCGACTCGAGATTAGAAGGGTGACATAGTTTCTTTTGGAAAAGAAGGGGATATAAGGATATTGTACAATGTTCACACTCGCATTCACACTCACGCTCATCATACTCAATTCTTCAATCTATTATGTATATACATTTCAGCTTATTCTATAGTTAGTCAGAAGGGAAACAGTCGCTCGCGAAGGAAAAAAAAGGAGAGTATAAGGGTGTACGGACAATCACACACGAAGATCGATAGTTTTAAGGAAAACATATATTAGGGACATGTAATCGAGGTCTAACCGAGCCAACACATCTCTCACCGGTACATTGGGCTGTCTATCTCGGGTCCGAAGAGAGTTTTCTAAATTCGATCTGGCAACAAGATACACCTCGCACGACCAAACAACGTGCTCGATGTCGTGGTAACCTTGGCCACAAACACAGAGATTGCTACTGGCAAGATTGAAACGAAAGAGTAGCGCATCTAACGAACAGTGATTGGACATGAGTCGGGAGAAGGTGCGAATAAAGTCCCGACTCAAGTCCAGACTTTTGAACCACGGTTTGAGGCTAACCTTAGGGGAAATTGAGTGAAACCACCGGCCCAATTCATCTTCATTCCATTTGCGTTGCCAATTAGCGATGGTATTTTTACGGACTAAAGAATAAAATTCATTGAAGGCGATTTGACGCTGATAAATGTCGCCCTCAATCGCACCTACCTTTGCTAATGAGTCAGCCCTCTCATTACCCGGAATTGAGCAATGTGAAGGGACCCAGACAAAGGTAATGACATAACAGCGTCTGGATAAAGCACTCAAAATTTCTCGTATTCTCTCAAGGAAGTACGGCGAGTGCTTTTCCGGCCTCACTGAACGGATAGCTTCGACAGAGCTAAGACTATCCGTTACAATGTAATAGTGTTCAACAGGTCGTGAGGCGACGCTGTCCAGCGCCCAATGAATTGCTGCCAATTCAGCAATATACACTGAGCAAGGATTCTGAAGACTGTGTGAGGTGCTAAAAAATTCGTTGAACACTCCAAATCCTGTGGACTCGTTTATAGTGGACCCATCAGTAAAGTACATATTATCACAATTGATATCCCCATACTTTTCATCGAAGATCGTTGGTAATCTGAATATCCATGGATATCTTGCTTCATGGACAGATCAAAATGCACAGAGGAATTGATGTAGTCAGGGAAACAAACACGGTTGGGAATATACGAAGAAGGATTAACCTGTAGAGATGGGGTTGAGAGCATGAAAATTTGATTTTTTTTTGTATTTTTTGAAGCTAAATTTAAAAAAATATATACGGAAAAATATTTTTTTCTGCATAGAGTCCCTCTAATCGGTATTAAATATACATTAATCGGTATCCTAGCGGTTTTCAATATAGTTTACGACCTATTCTCATGCCTAACTATTTTATTAAAATCGGTCGGGCTGTTGCGGAGGAGATACACCACGAACATCGTGACACGAGATTTTTATGCGTATAGATTTTTGGTGTGAATATGTTAGTATTTTTTGTGAACTGTGGATAAAATTTGGTTATCCTAAAAAAATTAAAATTCGTTTTTTCTTCATTATTGTGTATTGTGCTTTTGGGAAGCTTTTTGTTCCATTTTCCATGGAAATGTTTCGTTTTGCTGTAATTTGATCTTTGAAACGTTCCAAAGTGTATCTTCTGCTTGTTTTGCTTGTTTGAGAGAACCCACCGCACAAAATGCGTTCGTACTTTTTGGATATGTTTGTTAGTGTGATCGTAGATCACATGCATTCTTTCTCTTGAAGAGCACAATCAATGTCCAGCTGGTGATCCATCGGTGACATTTCTAACTAATAATATAATTTCCTATTTTGCGTTTCACGCTGATTAGCGAACGTGGACCAACGCCAAAATTCAATTCCGAGCGAGTAATTCCGGAAGGGTCCCTGTCAATCATTCCAGCTAACAACAACGAAAAACTCCATCGCAACAAGCAGTGCGATGATTCCTCAATTAGTACACCCATCGATGATGGAGAGCGAGAAAAGAGGAACCAGGAGACAATCCGCGCACCTAGAGGGCAGGACATTTAGTTAGCGCGCGACATAATTGAATATAATCGCACAGCTGTCAACTCTTTTCCATCACTTTGGTGGACATTCGCACGCACACACACACACACACACACACACACCCACGGACACTGACGCAAACAAAGCGCTTTCGCGTTCAGATCGCTCAATCGCCGCCGCCAGCCAAATAGCAATTAATTTCTATTAAAATATCGATCACGCTAGGCTCTCGTAGGTTCCGCGGCCAGGCAGAGGGAACCAATTCGGACGGAGATGTTGTGACCGGTGACCGGGCGCGCGGATTGATTCTCTTTGTTACGTGCAAACGAAAACAACACTCGCCAATTAATTCCGCTGATTGCATTCGAACTTCTTGGTCCCGGCGCACCACGCGGTTGGGACGTAGTTTGTGATCGGTTCGGTACACCCCCTCCACCCCGCCCCGACTCTTCAGCTCCCTGTTTGTTGTTGTTTGTCTTTTGTCGCGTGACGTTGGTCGGTTTGTGTTCAGAGGAAATCGATGTTTGATGGCGATTAGGATCGCGAGCGCAGCTGTTTTTTGGGTCCTCTCTTTTTATTCGATTATAAATGCAAATTTGATTTCATTACCAAATTTGCCACTCTCTGGCCTCGGCTGTCGGATGCAATTACCCGCGCGACACTTCGAGAGCGGAGGCGTTTGAGAGTGAGAAACGGGAAGGACAAAGAAGGAACAAGAGAAAACGGCGCATCATCGAGAAGTGGAAAGAATGATTTACACCCCGAGGAATAACAATGTCAAGCGTGTTGAGCCCCAGCTCAGAGCGGAACGATAAATTGCTGCCAAACGAGTAATAATCCCATTCGTCACGAGATCATGTACACCACTCGGGATGCGAAGGAAAAGAAGAGATGAAACGGAGAAGGGTCACAGCATCTTCCCTCATTCCCTCGTTCTCTCCACCATGTGGAAGCTCCCAAAGACGCGAGTGAAACGTTCTGACAAAATGTTTTCGCTGATTTATACTGCCCGACTTTGCCTTCGACGTTGTTGTGAACCGCGGCGTTTTGTGTATGACCGTGACGAATCGGAATGTCGCCAAGTGTCTGACGAAAACATCAAGGAGAGCTCGCCTTTCTTCCATTCCTGGGAATCCGAAGAGGGAACCCGAGCCAGCGCAAGTGAGCAAGTGACTCTTGGGTTGTTTAATAGCTCTGTGTTGTGCGCGAGTTCGGCCGAACCGCAACATCAACAATACGGGCCGCGCAGAGCACCAACAACGGTGTCATTAAATGGAGGAGAGATCTATTGTGCGTCCAGCCGCTGAAAGGGTGAAGAAGGGGTCTCTCCCGGCCATAAAATGTCGAATGACGCCAACAGTCATATTTTTCGATAATATTCCTCTAGTTGGCATTCGTTCGTACGTTCGTTCCGTTGACGACGCTGGGGAACCACACCAATTGGCATTAATGCCATTCAAATGCTTCTCCGAAGGGGTAGTGGCTAAGGGCGGGGCCATCGACGGAAACAATGTTGCCGAGTCGAGGGAAGGGAAGCATATGGATGTCTCCGAGATATAGCGTGAATTGGGCGTAATGGGAGGTTGACATGAGAGCTACCCTAATGAAACATTGTTTCTTTGGGCAATTCGAGCTCGCCTTAATGAGATGCATTAAACATGGATAAATGTAGCGGAAGATAATATTATTGTTGAACCCCAAAAAACATGGATGTGCCGGTAATCAGATACACTCATGCGCTCTGTCATTATGTTAACAATTCAAATGTTTTATGGATACGCTCTATAATTTTTCTTCGATAATTGTGGATTCGAAATTAAGAAGCTTTATTTAATAATAACGTCATGTACAAGGTTTTGAGACATTATAACATGTTGTTAAAAAATGAATACTTGAGAACTGGGATAACCTGTAGCTTTTGAATATTCTGTTTTCCAAAGATTTTATTTGCAACTAGCTGACCCGGCAAACTTCGTCCCGCCAAAAATTTGTTTTTTGTTTTCAATACCTTCTAACATTCACGTTTTCTTACTTTGAGCAAGTTCATGGGTCCAATCGCAGAACTGTTCATTGATTGATCTTCTATTCGTCTCCGTTGAATTTACTTTTTACTAATTTTAGCCCTAAATCGGATAATTACTTCCTCGAGTTCTGCTCTTATCAACACATCTGACGATCCATTTTTTTTTTGGTATAGACAGAAGAAGATATAGGAGTGCATTTCATCACATTAAAATCCATCTCCAGTTTCGAACAAAGATCCATTTCGCTAGCGAAACATCAAATGGACTAACAGCACTTGTCACTATGTAATTGGAGAACATATGGGAATTTAATTTTCCTAATTTTCCCTTTTTCCTTCAGAGTTTTCCGAAAAATTTCAATTGTCATGTTTGACTGGAATATTTTTGGTTGAAATATGTGTAATATTTTTATGGGACCCCCTCTCCATTCCAGAGAAGGGAGGGGTGTCATACCATTATAGAAACATTTCTCATACCCAAAAGCCCTCACATCTCAAATTGTGCTTGATTAGCTTTCGAGTTATGCAGAAATTTGTGTTTCATTTGTATGACAGCCCACCCGTAGAGAGCGGGAGGAGTGTCTAACCACCATAGAAATATTTATTGCATCCTAAAACCTCCACATGTCAAATTTGGTTTCAATTGCTTGATTAATTCGCGAGTAATGCAGAAATTTGTGTTTCATTTGTATGGCGGCCCCCCCCTTAGAGAGGGGGTGGAGAGTCTAACCATCCTAGAAACATTTATTGCACCCTAAAACCTTCACATGCAAGGTTTGGTTTCATTTGCTTAATTAATTCACGTAGTGCAGAAATTTGTGTTTCATTTGTATGGCAGCCCCCCCTTAGAGAGGGGGTGGAGAGTCTAACCATCATAGAAACATTGATTGCACCCTAAAACCTCAATATGCCAAATTTGGTTTCATTTGCTTGATTAATTCCCGAGTAATGCAGAAATTTGTGTTTAATTTGTACGGCAGACATCCCCCCCCCCCTTAGAGAGGGTGGTGGAGAGTCTAACCATCGTAGGAACATTGATTGCACCCTAAAACCTCAATATGCCAAATTTGGTTTCATTTGCTTGATTAATTCCCGAGTAATGTAGAAATTTGTGTTTAATTTGTATGGCAGCCCCCCTTAGAGAGGGGGGAGGAGTCTCAAACTATCACGAAAACCTTCCCCGGCCCCAAAAACCCCTACATACCAATTTTCATGTTGATCGATTCAGTAGTTTCCGAGTCCATAAGAATCAGACAGACAGACTGACAGACAGACAGAATCTAATTATATATATATATATATATATACTAGCTAACTCGGCAAACTTCGTCCCGCCCATTTACTTGATTAATTCTCGAGTAATGCAGAAATTGGTGTTTCATTTGTATGGCAGCCCCCCCTTTGAGTGGGGGAAGGACTGTCTAACCATCATAGAAACATTTATTGCACCCTAAAACATTCACATGCCAACTTTGGTTTCGTTTGATTGATTAATTTCCGAGTAATGCAAAAAATTGTGTTTCATTTGTATGGCAGCCCCCTCTAAGAGAGGGGGAAGGAGTATCTTATCACCATAGAAACATTTATTGCATCCTAAAACCTCCACATGCCAAATTTGGTTTCATTTGCTTCATTAATTCTCGAGTAATGCAGAAATTTGTGTTTCATTTGTATGGTAGCCCCCCTTTGAGTGGGGGAAGGACTGTCTAACCATCATAGAAACATTTATTGCACCCTAAAACTTTCACATGCCAACTTTGGTTTCGTTTGCTTGGTTAATTTCCGAGTAATGCAGAAATTTGTGTTTCATTTGTATGGCAGCCCCCCCTTAGAGAGGTGGGAGGGGTCTCAAAATATCACGAAAACCTTCCCCGGCCCCAAAAACCCCTACATACCAATTTTCATGTCGATCGGTTCAGTAGTTTCCGAGTGTATAAGAATCAGACAGACAGACAGACAGACAGACATCACTCCATTTTTATATATATAGATATATATATATATATATATATATATATATATATATATATATATATATATATATATATATATATATATATATATATATATATATATATATATATATATATATATATATATATATATATATATATATATATATAATATATATAGATTCAACATAGGGAAAGTGGAGGAAAGACGGACATGTTAAGAAGAACTACAATAGTATCTTTGGAAACTCATATTTCCCAAAACTTAAAAGTAGTTTCATACAATTCTATGTACTGTTTTTCGAAATAGTTGGCCAAAACTCTATCTATATAAAAATCTTGTGTCACGATCAGATTTACCATATCTACAGAATAATCTGTCTTTATACAGATTTTTCAGTCTTTTCGAAACCAAGAATCTGTTGATTTTCTAGGTTTCCATACAGAATTACAGATTTTTCAAAATAACGATTCCCGGAATAGAGCAATGGGTTTCCTCTCATTGCTCGATTCCCGGGAATGAGAAAGCGGACTCGCTAGCTAAGGTGGGCGCTTTAGAAGGCACACTTTTTGAAAGGCAAATTGCTTATAATGAATTTTTCCACATTCCTCGTCAGTATACACTCGTAAGTTGGCAGCGCATGTGGAGTGAAGATGAGTTCGGTCGTTGGTTACACACGATTATCCCTAAGGTCTCGACGAGTGCATGGTTCAAGGGATTGAATGTAGGTCGTGATTTCATTCGCGTGATATCTCGGCTTATGTCCAATCACTACAACCTAAACGCGCATCTCTATCGCATTGGTTTCGCAGCAAACAATCTTTGTGATTGTGGCGATGGCTACCACGACATCGAGCATGTTGTCTGGTCGTGTATCCGGTTCCATGCTGCTCGCTCTCAGCTCTCTAGAGCACTGAGAGCACAAGGCAGACAATCGGATATCCCCGTCCGGGATATCTTAGGTAGCCGTGATCCCGATCTGCTGCTTCATCTATACCTGTTCCTCAGAAACGCCGATGTCAACGTTTAATGATGTTTCCTTCGTTGTGTCCCTGTTTCATATCCCTCCTATCCGATCTATAAACTTTTACTTAGTCGCGGCAATACATACACACACTCTTTACAGATACACGGTCCAAAGGTTGTGCAGTCCACTGATCATTCAACAAGAGCCAGAGGTTGAACCGCTCATGACAACTTTACACGAGCTGAAGATTGTATCGCCCAGTGACCATTCTACCATAGATTCCTGGAGTCAAGAGAGATGCATCACGATTGATATGAGGTACAGACTAGGGGGGCGTCGCTGATTAATAGTCAGTTGCACTCCAATAGGAAGTATCCCGTGTCGGCCACACAAACAGAGAGTACTGGAGACTGCAACATCCCAATTATGATTATTTTTGTAATACTAACCTCGAGCCAACCGCGAGTAATCGGTTACATATTACTAACATAGATGTAAGACAAAAATTGTCAAAATATTGAACTCCCGGCCCCGTCAGGCTAACGCCACATGTGCCTTAATAAAATATATATTTGGGAAAAAAGAAATAACGATCCAATATTAGTTATGGCTTGATCACAACAATATTTTTTCACAACTCATCAATTTTATTCACATAACATTGGAATCAGTCTGAATGAGAGTCATTTTGGCCTTCATGTGTAGCGTGTAATACTGCTTTCTCATGTTCAATCTAAGGCGAAAAGATGCCAAAGTCAGCATCATCAGGTAGCTTTACAATAAATAAATAAATATATTTGAAACTGCTCTCGAGCTTGGTAATCTGATAGAGTCAATTGCAAATTATAGACTGATATTTATTTACTATTATTGAATTTTAGACTTAAAAATTCATTCGTGTCTAGCAGTGCCAATTGAAAGATTGATCAATTAATTTTCTGGAATTCAAGCCACGAGCGTCCGCTTCCTCAAAGAACGTGAATGTTCAAAAGTATTCATATCAAAAAATCAATTTTGGGCAGGACAAAGTTAGCCGGGTCAGCTTATAAATTTAACCCTTTGGTTTTGAATGGTCTTAAATTTCGACATGTTTGTCGTACTGATCGCAATTATTTTTACTTGAAGAAGCAGTGATGTATAACTTTGTAAAGTGAACAAGATTCATTTATTTTTGTAAAATTCTGATAGGTATTTACTAAACAATGTTTTTATATTTATGATTAAAAAATATTTGCTATAATTCTTTTTCTCGTGATATCTGTCGTATGTATCACCGAAATAATTAGTTTGTCGCCTTTCGCCTTTTATCTTTCTGTTTGAACATACAAAACAATGCTGTTTACATCTATACAGTGCCGCAATACATGGAGTTTTCCATTAGTCCTTTCCCCGAGCACGGATGACAACTTTTGTTTATACTGAGTATCGTTATCTCATATTCATAGTAGCACCGTTTTGGTTCGTGAATAAGTTCACAAGACATAAAAATTCGTTTAGAAAAAGTGTGAACTGATACATTGTTGCCTAAATTTTAACATTAGTATACTTCTTTGCTGTGGTGGCTGAGAGCAGACAAATGACCGCAATAAGTTAATACATATTTCGATACAGATTTTCTGAGAAAAACACAGATAAAAAGATTTTTTGAGACCAAAAACCCAGGTTTTATTATGGCAACCCTGGTCACGCTGTTCGTGGCCTAACACGTCCGAAACGGCTCGACCGATTTGAATGAAAATATGCACAAAACTTTTGTTAGGCATAAGATTAGAGGTAAACTATATTACATACCGCTAGGATACCGATTACCGTATATTTAATACCGATAAGGGTGACACTATGCCAACAAATCCATTTTCTAAACAAGTTGAATTTTTTTTTGTGTATTTTTTTTTTAAATTTGGTTTCAGCAAAAATACATGAGAACCCAAATTTTTATGCTTTTAACCCCGTCCCATTTTTTTTTTACTAGCTGACCCGGCGAACTTCGTCGCGTCCATAATTATTCTTTT